>NW_023606016.1:0-180001 GCF_013339745.2 Dermacentor silvarum
GTAAACCTTGCGCCGCGAAGTGTGGACGACATCACGGTAGAACGGGTCAGAAGACGAGCGGCTTTGACCTCGCACGTGACGTCGGTAATTTACCGAAGGCCGCGGTATCAAGAGAGCAGCTTTTCAGAAAGCTCCACGCGACGGGACCACGGAAGCACGAGGGTACCTGGAGCAAATCGTGCGTCGCATTGGCGCTGGTCGTATAACGGTTTTCTTGGAAAGCCGACTACGACAAAGCTGCCGTGCATGGCCAGCCCGTGCAATAGCTTCGCGTGTATATTCACTGGATGTATTTGAATGAAGTGCTAAGAGGTTTAATAGCAACGGATGCAGGCGAACGGGTAACAGTCACAAGCGTTCGGCCAAGGACAGCAACCACGAGCTCATGCCGGTGGCGATGCTGCTGAGGCACAGGTCACTCTTCTTCATTAGAATCGCCCTCCGCCGAAAAAGGCGCCATCCTGGCGGCTTAAGGCGAAGACACTACTAGTGGGTCGTAGTACGGCTTAATGCGACAGACGTGGACAAGTTCGCGGCCGCGATTGCGCAGGTCTGTCGGTGGCTTGAGGGGCTCCACGAGGTAATTGACGGATGACGTTTGCTCCAGAACGCGGTAGGGTCCGAGGTATTTCGCGACAAGTTTTGCAGAGTGGCCGGGTGTGGTAGCGGGTACCCGAAGCCAGACCAGAGAGCCAGGGGAAAATGTAGGTGCAGAACGGTCGGCTGGTTGACGGGATTGCTGCTGCCACTGGTCCTCGGTGGAAAAAGAGCGGGCAAGCTGGCGGCATTCCTCAGCATGTCGAGCAGCTTCAGACAGCGGAGTACTTTCGGACGCATCAGGTTTATATGAAAGAATTGTATCGAACGTATTAGATTGTTCTCGGCCATATAGGAGAAAGTACGGGGAAAATCCAGTAGTTGCTTGGGCCGCAGTATTGTACGCATACGTGACGAAAGGGAGAACTTGGTCCCAATTTGAATGATCAGAGGCGACGTACATTGATATCATATCACCAAGAGTACGGTTGAAGCGTTCTGTCATGCCGTTAGTTTGCGGATGGTACGCTGTACTTGTGCGGTGAATGATTCGGCATTCGTCGAGTAGTGCCTTCAAAGCATCGGCAAGAAAGGCTCGGCCTCTATCGCTCAGAAGTTCGCGAGGGGCACCGTGGCGCAGAACGAAATGGTGTAACAGAAACGATGCAACGTCGCGGGCGGTGGCAGTCGGCAGAGCGGCGGTTTCAGCATAACGGGTCAAGTGATCCACGGCAACAATAATCCAGCGGTTCCCTGCTGGAGTGGATGGTAGCGGTCCGTATATGTCAATACCAACACGATCAAAGGGACGACTAGGGCAGGGAAGGGGTTGTGACGGGTAGACTTGTCCGGGAGGTAATTTTCGGCGTTGGCACTGAGTACAGGAGCGAACGAACTTTCGCACGTAGTTATACATCCCGCGCCAATAAAATCGGAGGCGTAGTCGAGCGTAAGTCTTGAAGAGGCCGGCATGCGCGCACTGTGGGTCGGCGTGGAAAGCGTCGCAGATAAGGTCACGGAGATGTCGGGGTATCACAAGAAGCCACTTGCGTCCGTCAGAAAGGTAATTACGACGATAAAGAAGGCCATCGCGAATGCAGAAGTGGGTAGCCTGGCGGCGAAGAGCGCGAGATGGTGAAGAGGTGGATGGATCAGAAAGGATGGTGATGAGAGCACTGATCCAGGGATCCTTGCGCTGCTCCGACGGCATGTTGTGCAGTGCATGTGATGCAAATGCGGGCTCAAGGGCGGATAGGCAAGCGTTGTCAGCTGTGACCGGTGAGCGAGAAAGGGCGTCAGCGTCCGTGTGTTTGCGGCCAGAACGGTAAAGAACGCGGATGTCGTACTCCTGTAGCTTAAGGGCCCAGCGAGCAAGTCGGCCAGAGGGGTCCTTGAGGGTGGACAGCCAACAAAGGGCGTGGTGGTCAGTGATGACGTCGAAAGTGTGACCATACAAATAAGGGCGGAATTTCCCAAGGGCCCAAATAATGGCTAAACACTCTTTCTCTGTAACCGAGTAATTAGCCTCGGCTTTTGTCAGAGTTCGGCTCGCGTAGGCGACGACATATTCATCGAACCCCGCCTTCCGTTGCGCGAGTACGGCACCGAGTCCTACGCCGCTGGCATCGGTGTGGACCTCGGTGGGGGCGGCAGGGTCGAAGTGGCGGAGGATAGGTGGCGAGGTTAGCAGGCGGCGTAATTTCGTGAAGGCGTCATCGCAGGCGGGCGACCAAGCTGAAAGTTCGTTGTTGCCGCTTAGAAGGTCTGTCAGGGGTGCAATTATGGATGCGAAATTTCGAATGAAACGTCGGAAATACGAGCATAAACCAACGAAACTTCGAAGCTCCTTTAACTTCTTCGGTTTTGGAAAGTCAGCGACGGCGCGGAGCTTGGCTGGGTCCGGAAGAATGCCGTCTCGCGAGACAACATGGCCAAGAATGGTGAGCTTTCGGGCACCAAAACGACATTTTTTAAGTTGAGTTGAAGTCCCGCGTCAGTGAGACATTTCAGAACGTGCTCGAGACGGCTGAGATGTGCATGGAAATCAGCGGAAAAGACAACGACGTCGTCCAGGTAGCAGAGACATGTGTTCCATTTGAGGCCGCGCAAAATATTGTCCATCATCCTCTCAAAAGTGGCTGGAGCGTTACACAGGCCGAAAGGCATCACGGTAAATTCATATAATCCGTCAGGCGTCACAAATGCTGTTTTATGCTGATCAGATGGTGCCATAGGGACTTGCCAGTATCCGGAACGTAAATCCAGCGAAGAAAAGAACTCCGCTCCCTGCAAACAGTCGAGGGCGTCGTCGATGCGCGGTAACGGGTAAACGTCCTTGCGCGTTATCTTGTTCAGGCGTCGGTAGTCGACGCAGAACCGAATAGAGCCATCCTTTTTCTTAACAAGAACGACCGGTGACGCCCAGGGACTGTTCGAAGGCTGTACAACCCCGCGCTTGAGCATGTCATCAACCTGGTCATCAATTACACGGCGCTCCGAGGCGGATACCCGATAAGGGCGTTGCCGTAGAGGTGCATGACTGCCGGTATCTATCTGGTGAAAAACGGTTGATGTGCGACCCAAACCGGAAGCAGGGCTGTCAAAAGAGGCGCGGAACTTCTGAAGCAGAGCGAGCAGCTGGCTTCTTTGTGAAGATGACGTTTCATCGTCGATGGAGCGGTTGAAAGCGTCGCGCAGGGACTGATCAACCGCAGGGTCACAAGAAAGTGCGCTAAGGTCTGTAGGAGTAGAAGCCGCAGGAGCGTCAAAGATGCAAAAGGTGTCGACCGGCTGAACAAGGCCTAGGCATTCGCCATGAAATAAAGGTAAAGGGCACGCCGTGGGATTGTCGACGAGCATCTTCGTGGCGCCACTGCGAAGAGTAAGGAGAGCAAAGGGCAGCGGAGAGCATTTGCGGCGAAGGAACACTTTAGAGGGCGTAAAGAGAACAGTGCCCTCAGAAATAGCGGCGCACGACACAGGGACAAGCAGGGAAGAGCACGGAGGAACGGCATTGTCTTCGGACACAAAAAGTTTATCACTAGAAGGGTGGTCGTCGATTGGCTCAAAATCGTGAAGCGCAGAAAGTTCAAGTTCGGCGTGGCAACAGTCAATAACGGCGTTATTATTTGCAAGGAAGTCCCAGCCTAATATAATGTCATGGGAACACGAGGGCAGGACGACGAATTCGACGGTATACAGAACTCCTTGAATGAAGACTCGAGCAGTACATGCAGCGAGAGGCGTAATGTTTTCAGCGGTTGCGGTTCGAAGGGAGAGGTCGGATAAAGGCGTCAGAACTTTTTTTAGTATGCGACAGAGTTTGGCGGAAATTACAGATACTGCGGCTCCTGTATCGACAAGTGCCAGGACGGCGACTCCTTCGACATACACTTCAATTACGTTGGCTGGAGAGGGACGAGGACTTGAGCATTTCGACGTAGACGCAGTTCGTGCCTCGGGAACTGCGGCCTTCAGTTTTCCTGCTCGGTGGGTCCGGCACGGCGACGCATCGGAGAAAGCGAGCGACGACGTGGAGATGGTGAGCGGCGGGTAGGCGCGGGTGAGCGATCAGGACAAAATGAAGAGGTAGGAAGGCTGGAAGGCGACGATGAAAATTGAGCGGGGAACGGTGGCGCTCGCCAGATGTTCGGGAAAGGAAGCATGCGACGACGGCAATGGCGCGCCACATGACCAGCACCACCACAAGCAAAACATATTGGACGGTCATCGAAGGTGCGCCATTGTTGGGGGTAAGCTCCGACTCGTGGCTGAGAAGTCGGAAAATGCTGTCGATCTGGTAACGGCATAGGATGCGGCGAAAAGGTCGGTGGTCGATGCATAGCGGGCGGCGAGAGCGTTTGTGGGCGAGGTCGGGCAACCGCTTCTGCGTACGTGAGAGGTGCATTGACTGGCGTCGGATCACGTGCTGGAGGAATGGCTTGCGAAACTTGCTCCTGGATGAAGTCGCGGATCGTAGGTGCCAAAGCGGGTGGTGGTTCCGGGACGCAAGACATCAAAGATAGCTGGCGAGCAACC
This sequence comes from Dermacentor silvarum, assembly GCF_013339745.2. Taxonomy (NCBI): domain Eukaryota; kingdom Metazoa; phylum Arthropoda; class Arachnida; order Ixodida; family Ixodidae; genus Dermacentor; species Dermacentor silvarum. Next base: position 4,576 of record NW_023606016.1, read on the forward strand.
TCTGCGCGAACGAATTCCTGAATCTTCAGAAACAGGGCAGCATGGTCGTCGCTGACACCAAGGCTGGACACAGAGTCGGCGGGCGCAGGGGGACGTCTGGTGTGAAGCCGTTGCCTGCGCAACTCGTCGTAACTCTGACACAATTCGATCACTTCAACGACAGTGCGAGGACTCTTCGATAATAACATTTGGAATGCGTCGTCCTCAATACCCTTCATTATATGTTTGATCTTCTCCTCCTCCGACATCGACGCGTTCACCCGTTTGCAAAGGTCAAGAATGTCCTCAATGTAGCTCGTGAAATTCTCTCCGCTCTCTTGGGATCGTGTGCGCAAACGGTGTTCTGCACGGAGCTTTCGTACTGCTGGCCGACCGAAACTTGGGTAAACATGGTCTTGAAGACCAACCACGTAGTGAGGTCGCCTTCATGGTTGAGAAACCATAGTTTCGCAACGTCCGAGAGATAGAATGCTACGGTTCTCAACTTGGTAGCATCGTCCCAATGGTTATTGGCACTCACTCGCTCGTATGAGGAGATCCAATCTTCAACGTCTTTTTCATCTGTGCCGGAGAAGATAGGGGGATCTCGCAGATGCAAGGCGCCGGCACAAACCAGGGTGGGCGGCGCCGGTGGAGGGGTTGGAGGAGTGCCGCTTGCGTCCTCGGGCATGATGGGGGGTAGAGTACGACTCCGCAGTTCCAGGGTGGTCGAAACCCAGCAGACTCCACCACTTGCTAAGAGGTTTAATAGCAACGGATGCAGGCGAACGGGTAACAGTCACAAGCGTTCGGCCAAGGACAGCAACCACGAGCTCATGCCGGTGGCGATGCTGCTGAGGCACAGGTCACTCTTCTTCATTACAGAAGGAACGTATCCAACGGCAAATTTGGCTCACGTCCAAACAAAAGATAAAATGGGGAGTAGCCAGCAGTATCGTGCCGGGAAGAATTGTATAGGCGAATACCCCATATGGTACGGCAAGGTCCCAATCATGCTGGTCGCCCAACACATACTCGGAAAGCATGTTGGTGAGCGTCCTGTTCAAGCGCTTGGTAGCCCGTTAGTCCGAGGCATCGAAAAAAAAACTATCAGCATCGTCTTTGTTTTTGTCTTCTGTCGCCGCAACTTTCTCGACGCCGGAGAGCTTATTCGGCGCTCTGCCTCTTTGTTTGAGGATCGTATTGAAAACACCATGTGTCGTCTTCAGCAATGATGCTGTCGACGAATGCAGCATCCTTCTCTGCCTCGAAGAGCAAATCATCGCTCACTGATGCCCGCGTGTCCTTCTGGTCCTGTGTGAGAGAGTGCCGCCGCAAGTCTGGCATTCAGCTTTCGTTTCCCCAAGTTCTCACGCAAAATTTGGTGGCATGCTGTCTTACTAATGTCGAGAGCATCCGATAGCATGTGGACTGTAATGGCGCGGTCTTACTGTACGATCTCCCTGATCCGAGCCACGTTGTTTTTTTTCCGTGAGGTTGCAGGGCGCCTTGTGTCGTCTTCCACCGACGTTCTCCCCGAAACAAACCTCTTGTGCCACTCGAAAACTAGCGCCCGCGATAATGTCTCGATGCCGTAAGCATCCCGAAGGAGCTCATACGTTTGTATGGATGTCTTGCCAAGCTTTACACAGAATTTTATGTTTACACGCTGTTCGAGGTGGACGTCCATCTCTCCACATCAGTGTTGTACACGTTCCTCTAAAACAGAAAAGAACGCTCGTTCCTCGTTCCTTCCCAATTTTGAAACGAGTTCGCGCTACAAGTTCCTTTAATGCGAAAGAAACGCGTTCCAGTTACACTTGGAACATTGGAACGTGTCGTACATTAACGTTACATTTTATGATTCTTTAATTAAAATATAGTGTCGGGTAATCCTGAGGCAATAGAAAATGAGCAATTTAAAACTCACATCGAACTACGTATATCATACGAATTTGAACATCGCCGGCAGCAGATTATCTGGAAACAAAAAATAATCCAAAGAAACTGTGTTATAAAAATTTTTTCAGGGAGCACCGTACATACTCCAGACATGTCTAACTGTACCTTTGGTGCTTATCTATTACAAGTGCATCACATATGGCACTTTCCACTTCGGTCTTCAAATGCGCAGTCAGGATACTGCGATTCAAATCTGCAAATAGAAAGTTACTCACATGTACCAATATAATTAAATTTCTTGCACAAGAAACCACATCGAAAGGAACAATACATAGGCATTTAATGAATGCAAATTCAATATTGCAGTATGAGCGGGAAAAAATGTCACAGTTTCGCCCTAAGGGCGAAGCAATGAATGCGATAGCAACACAGCAATGTCATACGAAGTAAGGTGAGCGACTTTGGTAGCAATATGAATTGTAGTAAACATGAGCTGTTAAGTAAGCAGGTGTGCTGCGGCGTAAGTAGACCGACATGAAGAGAGACTCGATGACCACGAGAAGGCGCGTGTGAAACGGTGGTGTTGATGAGAAGCGCTTCCCGTGGGCAGCGCGTGCGAAGGGACACACCTGTAGCTCTGCACTGCCGATCCGGGCAGCATTGCATGTGTAGCGTGCGTTGGAAAATGTGGCCCGACTATTACTAACTGAATGAACAAGCGTGGTGTGAGCGCGCACAAACAAACGTGAATAGATCACCCTGAATGACTGCAGACAACGACTGTCAAACCGCTGGCAGCAAGCCCATATATACGCCGCAGCGGCGAAGGTACGTGCGGTCTATCGCTTCAACGGAAACTGAGCGGCGAATGCACGGCGCATAAAGGTCAGAGCCGTGGGGAGATAAGAGACGGTGCGGGCGAGACGAGCGCGGTGTTGGCAGAGCAGAAGTGCGCCCTCCCCCCCCGCCCCCCCCCCCCCCCCGCTCCCTCCGGCGCTGGCTTCCCGCTTCCTTGCTTGCACGTGGGAGATTGAGTGCGTTCGCTCTCCGTGATAGCGCGCGACCCCGCACGCTTCCGCTCGGGCACACGGCGCGCGGAGGTTTTATCGATAGGGAACCTCACGGCGACGGCGACGCCGACGGCAGAAATCCGGTTGAAGTGTCTATATAATTGCTATCGCAATAAAAGAAATGTCCTGAATACATATACGCAACTTAGTTAAGTCCCTTGTTCGAACTCAGCAAAAGTTGCATCTCGATGTTCGTGCCTGACAGACGAACCCGTTTTTCAAGCGAAACTTGTATTGCCTCACAAGTGTTAGCGGTGGTGGTGGTGGTGTTGGTGGCAGTGTCACGCTAAAACCCTATCGAAAACGTGTCGAAAACTCGCGTCTCGTTCCCTTGGTATATATCAAAATTGGCATGGAAGGGTACGAATGTATGGCTAACATGACATCAATAACATCACATGCTTGTCAGTTCCATCACGATTAACGATAATAAAATCACCTGCGGCGTATACTCACGTTAGATATGCGGATATGAGCCAAGGACAAGAAAGGAAAGAAGGAAGGAAAGAAAGCAAGGAAGAAAGAAAGAAAGAAAAAGAGAGAAAGAAGGAACGGAAAGAAATCACGTGGGGCTCACGCCGGGGCCGCACATTTCAGCTCCGCTCCCAGAGTAGAGCTGGTGCGGGGAAAGCTTGCGCGGGCGCCAGATCACGTGACGTGCTCGACCAATCAGGGCGATTGGTGTGTCACGGGAAGGGAAAGAAAAGGAAACGGGCTTGGCGCGCGCTCCACCGGGCTTACTTCGCCTCAGATCAGCTTCGGCGTCCGGATGGGAGGGTCGCGCATGGTGCGCTCCGCCGAGGAGCAGGCTGCGTTTGATCGACGGCGCCGCGAACTGGCTCGGGAAAGGGCTCGTCGTCGACGCGCCGATTTTAGCAAGAGGGCTTCCGTAGCCCAGGCGAAACGTCAGCGAAGAGCCGCGGACCCCGAGTTGCGGAAGCGCGATGTTGGGGCCTAAAGTCAGCGAAGAGCCGCCGACCTTGAGTTTAGGGCAAACGAAGCAGAACGCCTGCGACAGCGTTGTCTTGCCACAAGCTTGGCTTACCCCCCTTTTCTCCACAGGGGAAGGGCTGGTGATTTTTTCGTCATCACTTCGTTGGCAATGTTCAAGAGCCATTCCACCGAAGCGCTTGAGGGTACTGACGTGTTGTACTTGAATAAAAGTTGGTTAAATCCCTCGAAGTTCTTCATCTGACCGCGGGTAGTCAACTGCTACCAGCAAGTACCGCGACAGCTCATCCTGTGCCTCGGCTGGAAGGGTTCGGTGCCCGTGAGGACGTGAGGACTGGAAACGTTCCAACCGCCGCGAAGTACATCGAGTGGTGTTGCGATCCTGAAGTCATGGCTCTTTTGCGGCAGGCCGGCATGGAGGAAAGAAACTACAGGAGGGAGCGTCACGTAACAATCTTGAAGTCTAGTAATAAAAAAATACAACGGAGAACTCACGAAAAAAATGCCCCACGGTCACGTGACAGGCAAGCGGTAGTTCTTTGTGCCTCACGTAGTCGCCCATCCGCCCTGTGTGACGTGCTGCGTACGTGCGTGCATCTGTTCAATGCCGTGGAACGTTTACAAAAGGAACGCCGTTCCCTCTGCCGTTCCTTCATAAACGTAAAAGTTGCCGTTACAGTTCCACCGACCCTTAATGGAACGGTGGCATTCCTCCGTTCCTCCCAAAAGGAACTAGTTCCAGGAACGCCGTTCTGTACAAAACTGCTCCACATTCACTCATAGCAAAATGCGCAGTCGACTAGTGGAGGAGGAGGAAATAAACTTTATTGAAGACAAGAGGCGGAGGAGGGGGGAGGGGGCAAGAGTGGCGTCCAGCTGGCCTCGACCTTCGCTCCCAGTCCGCTAGCCCAGTTTGGTATTTGAAGAAGAACATAAACTTTATTTTCAAATCAATCGGATTCGAGTGCGGCATCTTTTTAGTGGGTCTGGGCACCCGCCGTGGACGCGGTTCCAAGGCCTTGTCTCGTAGCGGCTTCCTCGGTTTGCTGGACGGTCCAGAGTTGTGCTGTCAGGTTCAAGCTGAGCAGTGCGGTCTTCCAGCGCGAGCAGAGGCTGGCGGTGGGAGAGACGGAGGGGTCGGCACTGCCCGAATTGTTTGTTAAATCCTGACACTCCCATAACATGTGATTAAGCGTCGCAATCTCGCCACACGACGTGCATCTGTTTGTAGTGTACATGTCTGGATACATGGCGTGCATGAGTCTCGGGTTTCTGTAAGAATCAGTTTGTAATTGCCTGTAGTGTACTGCTTGCGTCCTGTCTAACCTAGCGTGATGGAATGGGTATACGCGTCTCTGTAACTGGTAGTGTGTCGTGATGTCGTGGAACCTAGTCACGCGATCCTCCCACGCCCAGACGTTTGCAGTACCCCGCGGGGGCTCTTCCTCCGATGATGCTCGGTGAGCCGCTTGGTTGGGGGTGAGCCGCTTGGTTGGGTGAGGAACGCGGTGAGCCGCTTCGTTGGGGGTGCTCAGTCCAGTGTGTGCCGGGATCCATAGCAAGTGCCTTCGGTTATCGAAGTCGGCCTCTCCCTGGTCTATGGCATGTCGCTGGAGAATTTGATGCGCCTCTTGCGAGATGCGTCCAATTGCAAAATTTCGAATTACCGTTTGCAAATCGCAGATCACGCATGTAGCTTTGGTTTGTGTTAGGGCCAGTGCTATGGCAGCTTCCTTTGCCGCTTCGGCATGTGCCGTGTTCACGGTGACGCTCGTGAGGTGGTTCCCTCGGTGGCTAGTAACTGCCGCCACGAAACTCTTCCTGTCTCGATAACGGGCTGCGTCGATGAAGACTGCCTCGTTGTCTTTGGAGTAACTTTGGTTCATGTGTTGTGCTCTGGTTTTACGTCTCCCCGTGTGGTGTTGGGGGTGCATGTTGCGAGGCAATGGGGGAACGTATAGTTGCTCGCGTATGGTTCTTGGAATTTCCACTTTGATGCCATGCTGCGTGTGGTATGTGGGTTAATTAGTAGATTTTAGTATGGAGTCCCACGCCTCCTGTGAGGGAGCCTGGCGCAGGAGATTTCTTGGGGGAGGATTATTCCTGCAACCCCATAGAATATGATGCTGATCGGCTGGATCTGTGTCGCAATATTTACATGTTGAATTATAGTCGCCTTTGGATAGATAAGATAGAATTTTGGGCGACATAACAGTACCTCTTTGCGCCCTGCGGAGAACCGTGGCTTGCATTCTACTAAGGGAAGAATCCGGTGGTGGATATATCCGCCGGTCCTCCCTGTACGCGGTGACAATTTCACTGTAGCTGTGACTGGGTGTCGTTCCACCTGGTAGCGGTCCCGGACATGCCTCCGCCGCCTGGTTAATTAATTCTCGGGAAGCATGGTGGGCCATTTCGTTCCCGCCATTCCCAGAGTGGGCCAGCATCCAGATAAGCGTAACCTTGCCAGCCGGTTCGCTCAGTATTTTGGAGGCTCGTGGGCCTACCGACCCTTGCATGTAACTTCTAATAGCTGACATGGAGTCTGATATTATGAAGCTGTATCGCGATGATGCTATACCAAGCACAATCGCGGCTACCTCGGCTTCGTGAATGGAGCCTGCGCTTATTTTACGTGAGCTCACTGTCTGGCCTTCGTTGTTGACTGCCCCAATTGTGAACGGGTGAGCGCTCTCCTGTTCAGCGTCCACGTATATAGCTGGCTAGCTGCTAAAGCGGCTGCCGATTGCCTCGGCCCGAGCCTTCCTCGTGCCTACGTTGTTTTCTCCCATGTTTTTGGGAAGGGGGGGATGATAATTTTATTCCTAATGCTGTCGGGAATACGAATTGTATCCGCTATGCCGGCAACGGGGCGGAGATTTATGGCTTCTAGAATTTTGTGTCCTTGAGCAGAACATGAGACGCGCCACAGTTGAGCAGCCTTATGGGCTTCAATTATTTCTTCTATGGTGTTATGCACTCCGAGGTCTAGGAGACGCAGGCTACTGGTGCCTTTCGGGATTCCCAATGCAATTTTGTAGACGGTCCTGATCATGAGATTTAGTATTTTGAGCTCAGATTTTCGGGAGGTAGACATATAGGCACATGAAGTTCCAATGAAGAAGGCTTGGACTACTCTGCATGCCTCATTTTCTTTCACTCCCTGGTTCTGATTTGTCACCCTTCTGAGCATACTACTGATCTGTTGGACTGTAGTTCGTTGCTTGCTTAAAGTCACTGAATTCTGGGCCTTTTCTTGGATGTACAAACCGAGTACTCGGATGGTTGGTACGATTGGTACCTACGCGCCGTCGATTTGAATTTTATACTTGTCTATGGCGTTAGGGAGCTTCCTGCACATTAAGAAGATTTCCGACTTTGCCGGAGAGCACTCGAGCCCGTTCTTACGAGCATGTCGTTGGACTTCATCTGCAACCCTCTACAGCGCTTCCACCACCTCATCTGAAGATCCAGTACGCGTCCATATGGTCACGTCATCCACATAGATGGCGTGTCTTTTGTGCGGGATTGGCGATAATTTTCTTGCAAGTGCATACATTGCAACGTTAAATAGAAAGGGAGAAAGGACAACCCCTTGAGGGGTGCCGCAAGTCCCTAGGAAGATCTTGTCGCTGCAGGTAATGCCAGAATGAAGTGTTGCTGTTCGGTCGCGCAGGAAAGCCTTGCTATAGGTGTGGGTTCTGTCGCCAACCCCTAGATCCGAGAGACCCTCGAGAATAGCTGGATGCACCACATTATCAAAGGCTTTCTTAATGTCGAGTCCCTGGATCTAAAATATCTCTCTGCTGTTGTCATAAAATATCATGGGCTGAGACGTTGGGGCGGAATCCGACGATGGTTGGGGGAAAGAGCTGCCTCATCTCCATGAACTCGACAAGTCGACTCAAGACCACATGTTCTATCACTTTTCCCAGGCATGATGTGATTGAAATAGGGCGAAGGTTTTCTAATTGAATAGGTTTGCCGGGCTTGGGTATAAAGTTTGCTTTTGCGTCTTTCCATTCAGGAGGAATGGAACCATTGTGCCAATAATCATGAAACAGTTTGGTGATGGCGTCAATAGAAACTCCATACAAATTCCGGAGCACTTTATTGGTTACTCTATCTTTGCCTGCCGCCGATGTGGAGCGTAGGCTGGCCAGGGCCTCACGAACCTCTTCTGCGGTAAAATCTTGATCCAGAGTGGCATTGGGAGCACCTTTATACGGTTCATAAGAGTCACTATCGACTTTGATGTTTAGGTATGTGGAGCAGAGAAGGTCCTTCATTGGCTTTTCCCCACCTGGAAAGGAGTGTAAAATCTTAAGCATTTTCTCTTGAGAGGCGCATATCGATTAGTCTGGATCAAGTAGGTGTTTTAGCAATGTCCATGGGTTTTTGTTACCCAGCTGTTCATTAATCCTAACACAGATTTGATACCACTGCGATGAACTAAGGAGTACCGGGTAGTCCTGAATCTCTTTGTCGAGTCCCACCAGACGAAGCTTAAGCTGACGGTTATGCTTGTTCTTCAACCATTCTGCGTGTAGCGTTTGCTGTTGTTCCCAGAGGTTAATTAACTTGGGCTCCGGTTTAGGGCCGTTTTCCTCGAAAGAAATCTCCTTTGTTTGTTTATCGGCATCCCCTATCAGTTGCCTGACACATCGACCTAGGTCCGTGATGCTAGACGGGGCTTTTCTATTACGTTCGAATCTAAAGAGATACCAATCTAAAGAGATACCCCTTTGGCCGGGATGTCAATGGTAAGCATGCAATGGTCACTGCCGAGGTTTAGCTCTGTATTAGACCATCCAGCACCATCCGCATTTTTGACAAAGCAGAGATCTGGGGTGGTATTCCGGGAGATGCTATTGCTGATTTGAGTGGGTTGTTCCGAACCGGTGATGAGTGAAAACTCGTATCTGTTGGCGGCATTCATAATCGCGAGGCCCTTTCTGGGGTTACGATCATATCCCCACGCCATATGCGCAGCGTTCAGATCTCCCAGCTCCCAGGACGACTCTTTGCGACTTTCCTGCCTCCCTACAAATCTTCCTCAGGAGGGTGCCGAAGAGAATAGATTTGTCTTTTGGTGGACTATATATATTCAGGATAAGCACAGGGAGTTGTTTCTTGCTCCTAGGGAGCACCCGTACGCACGTATAGTGAAGGCTCCGAAGTTCCAAATCCACCTGCTCAGCCGCTATGTTACGCTGAATTGCAACGGCCGTACGGGGTTTGCTTAGCCCTGATGATAGCTCATTATAGGTGGCATATCCTGTCATTTTAACCAGATTCTCCGTCTCTTGGAGGGCGATCACGTCAATTTTGGGGTCGAAATTAGTGAGGACGAACTGCAGGGCTGCTCTCTTGCGAGAGAAAGATTCCAATGTATGATTGATTCCCCCATCGTTGCCCTTGCCGTATGGCTCCGCTCTAGTCGGAAAGGAGGTAACCATTTTGAGGCCTTTCATATTGTTGCTTTTGTCGGGGGGATGGGGGGTGAGTGCAATGACGGCAGCGGACGGCTGGACCTCCTTGCTTGAGTGGCCTGTTTGTGTTGTGGATGATTGTTTAGCTATCAAGTTCATGCAAGTTTCAAAGCCTTTTACAGCGTAAGCTGTTATGGGCTCATTCCAATAGCCGTTTCGGGCCGCGATGATGCTGCCGCCGCCACCCCGCGTAGCCGCTATCGCATGCGAAAAAAGGTACTCGCTCTCCGCTGGGATCGAGCCCAGGCCCACTGAGTGGGAGGTGGATACTCTACCACTGAGCCACGCAAACGCTTGCTATCCAAGAGCGGGAAAATGTGCTATAAACGCGCCCTATGCAGGCGCGCAGGCGCAGACAAGATGCGATTCAGACGCGCAACGCAAACAACGCGGTCCCAAGCCTCCGCCGGTATGGTGGCTCCATCTAGTTAAGGCGCCGGCAAACGCAACCTTTCAGACACTGTAAATTTTGCTGCCGCCTTAACTAGATGGCGCTAACATACCGACGGACGCTCGGGATCGCGTTGATTGCGCTAGACTGGGCGCGTTGCAATGGGAGCGAATGTGGCAGCCGTAGTTGCATTGTCGGCTGCTTGGCTGGGCCGAACGGCGCTAGCCATCGGCGATGGAACGCGTCGGCTTGCACGCGCGACGGGGTCCCAAGCGGGTTCCTGCACGCATTCACTCAAATTACTTGCTAGTACCAGCCCCCGGAAAGTAAAGCTAGTTTCGGTTTCAAGGAACATGCGCGCTCCTAGCGGTTGCCGTACATCCTAAGTTATTTTTCTTATTTCTCTTTTTTGTGAATTTTAAATCGGGCGAAACGCGGGAAGTGGTAGTAGTAGTAGTGATTTTATTGAAGAAGAAAGTGACGCTTATTTCTGCTGCCCAATAGGGAGCACGGCGCAGCGTCAGGGGAAGGGGAAAATGGAGATAAAGATGTTGAAAGGAAGGGAAGAGAAGAAGAAGCAGCAAGAGTCTCATCCGATCATGGAGGAGGCTGGTGATGGAGGCGGTGCCCTGCTAGGGACGAGCGCTTAGCGATGGGCGGAGATTCCGTTCAGTTCCACAAACTCCAAAAGGCTATGGAGAGCTCGGAGGTGGGGAGGCGACGGGAACAGGAGGTCGCTGGTTGTCGCAGCAGGTAGACCCTGTTGTCTGTAGGCAGTGATGACCCTTGAGCGGTCCTGCGCCAGCGCTGGGCAAGCACAGAGAAGGTGCTCTAGGGTCTCGGGGTCACCACAACGTTCGCAGGCCGGTGATGTGGAGCGTCCCTTGGCGTGCAGCCGCGCCGCCGTCCAAACACAGCCCGTGCGCAGTCGAAGCAACGTTGCGCGTTCCCTCCTGGTAAGGCCACACTCCGGAAGTGGCCTGGGACCGTTGCCATTTGCCACTCTGGCATCCGGGTGGACGATTGTGAGCAGTTTTTTCAGGCGCTGCCTTGAAAAATCTGAGGAAGCGACTGCTCGTGTGAGCGGCACTTCAGGATGGTGGGCGGTTTTGGCGAGGGTATCCGCTGCCTCATTACCGGCTGGTCGCTATCGTGCGTCCGTCGAGCTTACCTCCGCTCACCCTTGCCACTCGCTCAGCGATATCACAAGTCAGATCGCGCTTGGTCATCTGCTTTGGTTGTCGTCCCAAGTGTGAAGATGGGAAAGATAAGATAGAGAAGCTTGATCAGGAGTGCAACGAACGGAAGACGCAGGAAACCAGGGGCACGATCTTGTACGCGTTCCAAAATGGAACGGAGGCGTTCCGTTCCATCGAGCCGCACACGATTGGCCAAGTTCAACCGCGACGTTCAAATTGACCAATCGTGTGCGGCTCGATGGAACGGAACGCCTCCGTTCCATTTTGGAACGCTTACAAGATCGCGCCCCAGGTCAACCAAACATTAGACGAAGATGGCTCAATCGGGGCATCACATGTGTTGCGCGGCTCTGTGGTGCTCGAACACCGGGAATTCCAGTTCTGCAAAACTTTTTCAGGTTTCCTAATGACCACGGGTAAGCACAAGTATTTCACTCTGTTTTCCGAGCAGGTAGTCATTTTGCATGAGTAAACCAGTTCTGTGCAAGCCTGAGTGGAATGAGCTAAGAGCAGTGTCGGTCGACTCATTCGTCATGACGGCAGACCATCTGTTGCCGGTGAAATACTTGTAATGAAGGGTTTGAGCGCGTGTTCTTGGGCTATACATTTTGTTCACCCTTCGTCGACATGCACAGGCAAGATTTAAAAAAAAAGAAAAGAAAGAAAGACGCAGCCGCGGTGGTTAATAGTTCTCACGCCAAGCGGTCAGATAGTGAGAATATTTTCCAATACACATGGCAATTCACAGACACCGGTTCTGTTCGTCGAGGGAGAACCGATAGAGCCAAAATAGTTCACAGCGCGGACACAAACCACGGCTGATGACGAGCGTCGTTTGTTTGCGCTGCCAAGAGTAATTTACGCATACCGTGTAGTTACCGCTGCGCCGGAAAACTGCACAGTCAGCGCCTCTATTTTATTGCGATAGTAACTATATGGACACTCCAAGCGCATTTTTGCCGTCGCCGTCGTCGTGATGTTCCGCATAAAGTCCAACGGCGATAAAATCGTCGCCGCGCGTTGTGCGTGCGAGTGAAAGCGTGCGAGGGTGAGCCGGCAACCGCAGCTTAATTAGAGTGGCCTAGAATACTGGGGAGTGTCCAAAGCGCCGCGCGAATGCATGGGAGGAGCGAGGAACTCTTCTTTCGAACTCCCGCGCCGCGGCGCTGCTGTACCGGACCGGGTAGGGTGCCTCGATGCCAGCGCCGCCGTTCAGGGTGGTGCCATCCTTTGACCGCTCCCGCGCCGCCGCTTTCTCGCTGCGACGCCATCTTGAATCACAGCGAGCGGTTGCGAGTGCTTGGTGCCGGTGCTTAGTTAGAGACAGTGCGCGCTGACGCTTCTACTTGCTGGACAGTGTTCAGCCACATGAATGACAAGCTTGTCAAGTGCATTGAGTCGACATGACGGACTGTTGTGTTCCCAAGCGTACCGGATCGACGCGTAAAGGGCTTCGTTGTTTACGCTTCCCCCGGGACCCAGAGCGAAGGAAGAGATGGGAAGCCCAAGTAAAGCGGTATCACTGGAAGGCAACGGATAGCTCCTACATTTGGGAGGTAAGTGTCAAGAAAGTTTAGACTATCGCACGGTGTTTTTCATTTAAATAGGAAAGTATTCTCTGATCCTCGCTTACGTACCTACGTTCGCTCACGAACTAAGCACTGCACCGATGCTGTCTGAGTAGCCTATGGTTTGCGAGCGCGCGTCGCATAGGGTTTTGCCGTTTTGATCCGCGCAGTCTATGCGAGTAGTACCCTTATTTTAAGGACTGACAAAGATGCTTCCCCGCGAAATAGTCTTACATTAGCTACAAATCGTCATGTAAACCACCTATTTTACTTTGTCACGGGAAGCACACATCGTGTGTGTCTCTTGTTTCTTTTATTGCGATGGCAATTATATGGACACTTCAACCAGATTTCTGCCGTCGTCGTCGCCGTCGCCGTCTCCGTGAGGTTCCGTATAGATAAAATCTTCGCCGCGCGCCGTATGCCCGAGCGGAAGCGTGCGGGGACGCGCGCTATCACGGAGAGCGAACGCACTCAATCTCCCACGCGCAAGCAAGGAAGCGGAAAGCCAGCGCCGGAGGGAGCAGGAGGGGGGGGGGGGGGGGGCACTTCTCCGCCAACAGCCGCGCTCATCGCTCGTTCGCACAGTCTCTTATCTCTCCCACGCGCAAGCAAGGAAGCGGGAAGCCAGCGCGGGAGGGAGCGGTGGGGGGGGGGGGGGGGGGGGGGGCGCACTTCTACTCTGCCAACAACCGCGCTCGTCGCTCGACCGCAACCGTCTCTTATCTCCACACGGCTCTGACCTTTATGCACTGTGCATTCGTCGCTCAGTTTCTGTTGAAGCGATAGATCGCACGTACCTTCGCCCGCTGCGGCGTATGCTTGCTGCCAGCGTTTTGACAGTCGTTGTCCGCTGTCATTCAGTGTGATCTCTTCGTGTTTGTGCGCGCTCACACCACGCTTGTTCATTCAGTTAGTAATAGTCGGGCCACATTTTCCAACGCACGCTACACATGCAATGCTGCTCGGATCGGCAGTGCAGCGCTACAGGTGTGTCCCTTCGCACGCGCTGCCCACGGGAAGCGCTTCTCATCAACACCACCGTTTCACACGCGCCTTCTCGTGGTCATCGAGTCTCTCTTCATGTCGGTCTACTTACGCCGCAGCACACCTGCTTACTTGATCAGCTCATGTTTACTACAATTTATACTGCTACCAAAGCCGCTCACCTTACATCGTATGACATTGCTGTGCTGCTATCGCATTCATTGCTTCGCCCTTAGGGCGAAACTGTGACATTTTTTTTCTAAGTTTCTTTTTTCGCTACTGGTTATTTGGGACTAAAGAACGCAGTGCTTCTTCTGGGGAGAGCGGCTGTTGTGTGCGTGGCAAGCGAAGCATTGTGATTTTCTCTGATTTCTCAGCAGATATCTTGCGGATCTCAGGTTGTTACGTTATATAGCTGATTTTTTAGACGAATATATTTGTAGCGTGGTGCTCGTAAGACGACGGTCATTCGTGCTCATTCCCGATCGTAGTGGGTACTGTGACGGTCTTTAAATGCCTGTGCACGGTATGCCCAGGTGTAGTAGAGTTAAGGGCATCATGGGACCAAAATGTTTCGGCGCTTTCGGGCATGGTGTCTGTTGTAGCCTGTGCATTTCTTCGAAACGTGTGAAGCGAGGTAATACAGCATTACTTCTGCGAAAATTTATTTTTAAGCACTGTAATGGGTTCTCTGTATTTGCAAGGCAACTTTTCATATCAATAATCACTTTTGTTGTTTTACTTGTACTTAGAAACACTTTGAAGAGGACCAGTACGAGGGAAATCGACAGGATGGGCGCCGTCTGTCAAAGTTAACAGCCTTACATCATCATGGACTATATTTTCGAAGTGAAAAACATTGCTAATCTGTATTTGACTGTCTTAGTTTCATTTACGGTTTTTGTACGCGATATGTATGCAGTGTTGTTTATTTTTCAATGTAGTTATCAGTGTTCTAATGGTTATTTATAAAATGTTCTGTACTCACCATCGATGTGTTTGGCTGATGCGACGTATTGCTGATGTATTCTGGCTGGATACCTTGATTAATATTACCCGCGGTTGCGTTTTTTTTTTGTTTGTATTCTTGTTTACGATTTATATTGTGTGTAATAAGGTTGATGTACTCACTTGAAATCCCCCCCATGTAATGAATAAATTTTAAAAAGAAACTCTCCCTATCCCGCATTGTGTGTGTCGAGCCTACCTTGCGAATTTTTTTTATCTCGTCTTTCAACAAAACCTTCAGGCGCCACACATTACATATAATTTTTCATGTACATATCTCTTTCGTGATTGACTGTACTAGACATTACTAAGTAAATGTATTTTGTGCATCGTTTGGTTTCTTGTGTGTACTACGCAAGATTGACACAGACAAGTTACGTTACATGTTTCTCTACAGCACAAACTAAACCTTATTTTCACATCGCAATTATTTTTACACCCGCTTAATCCTGTCAGCACACAGTTTTGTGGGCAAAAAAAGCAAAATTTCGCGTAGACATCGTCAAATAATTGCAACGAACGCGAAGAGCACGCGCAGCGCAAGGTAAACTAACCGCCGTGCGCGAGTGGCTGGTATTGAATCTCTGCTTCGGTCGAAGGTTCATCCTTGTCGCTGCCACCAGTTATTATATCTGGTTGGCGTTGGTTGCGGGAGTTGGGGGACGTTGAGGCGGACTTGGGAGAAACAGGAGGGATTTATTTACATTATGTACAGTGATTAAAATGCAAAGTAAGGAACAGTCATAAAGTGATCGACGGCCGGCAGCATCTCGGACGCTGCGGCCCGTGGCAATAAGAGCTCTCCCTCCTCGATTTGTCGCTCTTTTAACCCCTTCGGTCTCTTGGGGTCCCGTCATTTTTGGCCAATCGTCGAGCCAGCTCAGGTGTCGTCATTTTCCTCCCCTGGTATTGGCCCTTGCAAGTGCCGTCATATTCGGCCAATGGGGACCCTCCGAGGGCTTCATTGTCCGATGGCTGATTTACCTCCGGTTTTGCCTCCTCGCCTGGAAGCGCTCGGCTGAAGGAGACGGGATGTTCTCGGAACGGCCCTCCAGAGCTGCAAAACCGCTTTTCACTCGACCAAGGCTCCCTTCCTGGAACCGTGCCAGCCTCCCGTTCCACTTTTGGGAAGAGTCAAGCAGGAGGAGAGACAATAGCTCGCACGTGCGGTGCGTGAGGTAGGAGTCGCCAACCTGTCTGACGGGTCCGGTAGCGTAGTTGACGCGCCTCGGTGCACCATAATTTGGAATGCGAAGACCTTTTTAAGGTGGTGGGGAAACTTTGGTGATTCCTGGAAAGGGTCCGTATCTAACACTGGCTACGGTAAAGGAGGCGTGACGTGTAAACCAAAATACAACTGCGAAGAAGAAAAACTTCCACACACAGGGGGTCGCAAACCTTATATACCAAGCATCGAAGCGCAAAAAAAATATTGCGCATTTCAAACATACACACGGCATATTAAATGTGATTGAATTAGGCAACTTGGGGCGTTTTCCCGGCGCCACATATTTACGTCTTCGACCTTCGACGAGTTAACGGCTATTGGTTATAAAGATGTGCAGATGCGATACCGATAAAAAAATCCTCATCAAGGCAAAGCACTTGGAAGCGCGCCGCGAGTAACACTTTATGAACGCAAGCGTAGCCGAGTCTGAGCTCGTGTGATTCAATATGGCGGCGCCAGCGGTGTTGTCTCCACCCTGAACGGCGGCGCTGGCATTGAGGCACGCTAGGACTGGGGTTTCTCCGCTGCCGAAGCCGCGTCAAGGCGGCGGGCGTCTGCTACGAACCTGATATTTTGGTTGCTATTAGCCAACATCGCGATAATTTGGGATATATTAAGTACCACGTCACCGCAAGGTAATGCCGCAGTGACTCACCGCACAGAGAACGCGTTTGCCAGCTGTGAATAGGGGTAGTTTGTCTAAATTATTCTAGCTCGCTTGGTCCGCGCTTACGCAGTTGCTTGAGTAACGCATTCCGCGAGCATACTTCATTTAGTTATGCGTTGAATGAGCAACGTGAACGTGCTGCAGAAGAAAATAAGCTGGACATCGCGATGATAACCAGGAGAACGCAGTAGATATGGCTAGCTCGTGCTTAAGCTTTACACCCTATCATTTCCTTTCTTTTGTTTCATGCATTCGATTTGTTTTAGAGGACTGCCTCCCGCGGTCTGCTCTTTCTTTATTAAGGCGAAATCCTTAACTAGTTCTTGGGTAGCGGAATGTCTCCGTCGGCGGGGCCGCGGTACCAAAAATAAGTACAAACCGCGTACCTCTCGCGTCTCGTTCACTTGTTATATATACCAAAGTATAGCGTGGAAAGGCACAAATGGTGACTAAGATGACTGGTGGGTCATGGCATTAGTAACTCGACATAATTGCATTCACGTCACGATTAACGATAACAATATGACGTGTGGTGCAAACCTGCATTCTTCGTCCAGATGGTGTGGGTGTGACGATAAGAACGTGCTGAATGCCAATCTCGATCTCAACGTGTCGAATTCACCCATATATCATGAAGAACTGAGAGCACAGGTAAAGGATAATAATAGTAATGATAATTTCTGGGGTTTTACATCCAAAAATCATAATATGGCTATGAGAGAAGCCGTAGTGGAGCGCTCCAGTAATTTCGAACCTCTGGGGTTCTTTAACGTGCACATAAATCTATGTACACGGGTGTTTTATGCATTTCGCCTCCATCGAAACGTAAGCCGCCGTGGCCGGGAATCGAACCGGCGTCCTCGAGCTTAGCAGTCCAACCTACCAAAGCCACTAAGCTATATCACGCGTGTAGGTGAAGGGTACGCGCGAGAAATATACGCGGCAAAAAACAAGACAAACCAAAATAAATGAATCGGTAACAGTGCAACATTGCGTACGTATATGCCTCATTTAATAATTACGAGCGAACGTCAGAAAACGAACGTGATGCATTACGGATGTGCAACTCGTCTTTCGCCTTCTTGTGTTGCAAGAGCGCAAACACTAAGCAAATTTTAACATGAAAGTAGCTTTAGGAATATTTATTGCGTATGCTCGCTGGTTCGTACACAGCAAATATACTTACTGATCAATAATTACCTACTTGTAGTTGCGTAATGAAAGAGACAACTAATCACCAGAACATAAATATTTCATGTTGTACTATTATTGAAGGTGACTATTTTAGGAATATGTAGAATCAATAGCGATATTTGTAGTGCACCAAAGACAGTAATTTTCAAGAGGATTTTCCACTCAATATAATGGAAACAAAACATCGTAAAAACGTAAAAACCTACACGTTAAGCAATAACTATGATATCATGGAAAGTTACATATGTTGGTAATTTCAGAGAGTTTTCACGGATTATTAAAACAAGGCTATTGCAGGAATAATTTTTACATAACAAATGAGTAAATGGCTATAGGCCAGTAGTAGCTATCTATACATACATACAGACATATATTTGTTTACCTATGTTTATGTTTACCAATGGTTCCAGCCAATGGTTTACCTATTGGCTGGAATGGCTTTTTTTTTTTCGAATGTCTGAATGTGAAAGAAGCTTCACCCACGGTGAGCCTTAAGGTATATCGTGCGCGAAGTTTGTATTGACGAGATAGCCTACAGCAAGAATGGTTCGTGTACGCTACCTCTAAAGCGAAATAAGCGAACAATATTGCGGTGTTAGGGCCGTCTCTGCTCTTTCTCTTGTTTCCCTTACACTTTCTTACTGTGCTCTGTTCATAATAAAGTATTGTCGAGGCTAAAAAATGTCGAATAAATACATACACGTACGGCTGTAAACCACTACTGACCATGAATGAACAGCGCGTAGTGGTGAGCGAAGTGGTCACTGCACGCACGTAGGTATTTCACTTGACTGCGTCAGTAATTTAGTTTTTATTGCGATAGCAATTATATGGACACTTCAACCGGATTTCTGCTGCCGGCGTCGCCGTCGCCGTGAGGTTCCGTATATATAAAATCTTCGCCGCGCGCCGTATGCCCGAGCGGAAGCGTGCGGGGACGCGCGCTATTACGGAGAGCGAACACACTCAATCTCCTACGGGCAAGCAAGGAAGCAGGAAGCCAGCGCCGGAGGGAGCAAGGGGGGGGGGGGGGGGGGCGCACTTCTCTGCCAACAACCGCGCTCGTCGCTCGCTCGCACCGTCTCTTATCTCCACACTGCTCTGACCTTTATGGGCCGTGCATTCGCCGCTCAGTTTCCGTTGAAGCGATAGACCGCACGTACCTTCGCCCGCTGCGGCGTATGCTTGCTGCCAGCGTTTTGACAGTCGTTGTCTGCTGTCATTCAGTGTGATCTCTTCGTGTTTGTGCGCGCTCACACCACGCTTGTTCATTCAGTTCGTAATAGTCGGGCCACATTTTCCAACGCACGCTACACATGCAATGCTGCCCGGATCGGCAGTGCAGCGCTACAGGTGTGTCCCTTCGCACGCGCTGCCCACGGGAAGCGCTTCTCATCAACACCACCGTTTCACACACGCCTTCTCGTGGTCATCGAGTCTCTCTTCATGTCGGTCTACTTACGCCGCAGCACACCTGCTTGCTTAATCAGCTGATGTTTACTACAATTCTATTGCTACCAAAGCCGCTCACCTTACTTCGTATGACATTGCTGTGTTGCTATCGCATTCATTGCTTCACCCTTAGGGCGAAACTGTGACATTTTTTTCGTTACTCTTATTCTTGCAAGCAAGGTGCTATTGCCCGCGTACCTATGCGAATACCGTTTTTACAGCGAAGCTGTTAAGGACTGACCTTTCGATCGTCGCGTCCGGCAATAGAAAAAAAAAAAAAAACATTGGCCGTATGCTGTAAGTGCGAATGAAAGCGCGCGAGGGCGAAGGACGCGCGCTTTCACGGGGAGCGAACGCACGGCGGATAACAAACGCGACTTCCCAGTGGAAGGGGAGTAGTGGGTGAGGAGGGCATCGTGGCACCCTAGACTGTGCGTGTGCGTTCCCGTTCTCCTACTGCGGCTCATGCGCGCAGCCCTGCTGGCCTCTGCCGCCGACTCTCTCTGGGCTCTCGCCCGCCTCTCCCCTATAACAGTGTCGACAACAGCGTTTAGCCATTCGTCACGTAACCAGCGTTTTGACAGCGGTTGTGTGCGGTCACACAAACAACGCGCACAACTGTTGTCAATGGCGGCGGCGTTATGCCCGCGTTCGCACCGAACGCGCGCGGCGTTGGTGACGTGTTTATGAAAAACGTGCCAACCTTTGCCGTACACCCTATGGCGGTGTACCGTAGCGACCATAAGGCCATAGTCCCTGTGGTAACTAAATAAACCACCGGATCATATATATTGCTCATTCTTTAATAGTTCGAATAACCAATTACACCATCACATCTTAATAGTCATAATTGGAAATACATGATTCCCACCAAAGTACAGCTTCGCTGGTCTTCCATCTCCACCCCAGTGGAAGGGCTGACAGCTTTTGACGAACTTGTCCTTGTGCTTCTTATTGCAGCCAAGCTTGTGCGAGGCGCTAGGATTGGTCAGCTTGCACATTTTTCTCAGCTTGTCAGCAGCAGAAAAAGACTATTTGAAAGTTCGCCCTTTGCCTAATTTTTATAGTCGATGTGGCAAGCCGTGAATGTATGGAATCATCGCAAACGTGTGCCTCCCATCATAAACCCGCAAGGCATCAGGCAGTTTTGACGACTTCAGCTTCAGGATGCCTTCGGCGTCACTGAATAGCACATCAGTTGGGTACCCAGAAATGGGAATTGTTGCAAGTTATCGCTCATGTGTCTCAGTCTTCTTTCACCACCCTAATCTGGTTGTGAGCTTGAAGTTTTGATCATTGTAAGTAAAATGAGACTGCGCGGAAATATTTAAAAAAGCAAACAAAGTGAAAGGACAGCGGATGGGACACATGGAAAATGAGGATGCTCTCAATGTGTCTAATTCAGACAGGAGGGTCGACACGTATCGAGGCTGAAAGAATTGAGTACACTTAAGGTCAAGAGACTAATAGGGGTTCACATGGCACACTTTCCATCGCGATCGAGCCAGATTAGCTAGCCTAATTTTTCGAGAGTGAAGCGACACTTTTACACGTAAGTTCTACCATGTCGTGCCAGCACCCATATACGTAACTCGATGTCG
Organism: Dermacentor silvarum; assembly: GCF_013339745.2. Taxonomy (NCBI): domain Eukaryota; kingdom Metazoa; phylum Arthropoda; class Arachnida; order Ixodida; family Ixodidae; genus Dermacentor; species Dermacentor silvarum. The sequence goes on from NW_023606016.1 coordinate 25,265, forward strand.
TTTTGTATCTCGCATGGAAACCGATGAACTCGGAGTATTCCCTCGTAAGCTCGCTTGCACATAATTGCATTATCTGCCATGGGCGCCTCTTGAGAAGCCGCTTTGCATCAAAGTCCAGGCACGCTTTCTCCACATTTGATGTCGCACATGGTTGGCTGGAGCGTCAAGCGCGCTGAGGGTGAGCTGTGCTGGTCGCTATTAATAGTATTACCTAAAGCAAATGGTTTAGCTGGTTTGGCTGAGCCTATATTTAAGTCTGCCGCAGATTTTTTTTTTTTTTTTTTTTTTAGTAACTGTAGATTGCGTAGCGGTTCCTTGCCACTTTTATTATGCTTCACCGCATAACCGACGCTACAGCGGCAGAGTCAACTTTATGCAGTGGTACAATGCCTGCTCATGCTACCGAGTCTAGTGAACATCTCGTTAGGATGTTCTTACTCGCGTCGTGAACATGTTATTGACGCGGTGATGCTACCGCGGTGTTTAAAACCGGATTATGCAACCCTCTTGAGATCCTTGCCGGTTCGTGTTTCGGTAACGGCTGCAACGTTTAAATGATTAATTATGTCAAACAAAACTATATTTATGAGAAGCAGGCTGTTTTCGTGTCTTTCCAGTGTGCATACAAGCACTGATAGTGACGGGGATGCAGCTATACCTTTGCCAAAAGGAAAGTGAAACTCCAATTAGGAAAAAAAAGTTGCATAGTCAGAATGCACATAAAAATCGCAGAAATACTCCTGGCCAGACTTCAAGGTAAGTGTCCAGCATGTCAAGTTTTACGTAAAACCAGCAGAGGAATTGTATTTGGCTTCTCCATTGAGCAGTAATAAATTTTTCCTGTCTGCAATTCTTAAATGAAATAACAAGAAACATTCCATTCATCAGGAAATGTGGGCTGAATTATTTTCAATAACCAGCCAATTCAAGTACAACATACTAAAATAATAGAATAATTAGAAGTAGCAGGTTCGTATTATAACCCTGTAAAGTAATTATTAATTTGCGTCGTCTTATGTATGAGTAAGAACATTTAGGCGCAAAAGCAGGCAAATCAGGGACTGCAGAAACGTACACATGGTTCAGACACACTCGTTGAAAATAAGGAACACAGGATAAACGATATCGCTTGATTAACATGATTGACCGCGCTAATAAGAATTTCCTAACGAGTTGTTCGCTAGACTCCGCAGCATGAGCAGCCTTTGCCCAAGCAGCACCGCTACACCAAAGGAAACGTTTCTCTGCACACTTCGAACATTTGTAAAACACACGCACACGCGAAAAGTGGCTACCGTAGCAACGAAATAGTCAGATAGCACACACACACAGCCAACACTATGGACTCAATTAATCTCAAAACTAAGAATGAAGTGGAACAATGCCGACAAGGCCTCTTATACGCTTCAACCGAGCTGCCGAGATATTTAGACGTAATATTGTGGTCACATCCCTTAGTCCTTTTTTATTGCGATAGCAATTATATGGGCACCCTGGGCGAATTTCTGCCGTGGGCGTCGCCGACGGAGTCGCCATCATCGTCGCCATCACCGTGAGGCTCCGTATGAAGTCCACAGGTGATAAAAAAGTCACATGCCTGCGCGGTACACGCAGCACAGTCACAGCGTAAGCGGTTGGAGCGGCTCAAGAGTAGCCCCAATTTCGGCACTACGCACAACAGGGTCTTCGCGGGGGGGGGGGGGGGGGGGGGGGGGTATCCCCCAGAACTGAACTGAACTGAAGGGATCTGAACTGTCCGCCCGGCGTCGACGGCGAGCTGCGGCTTGTAATGCACTTTGCACAGCAGTCTGCTGAGCCCGATGATGCCTCTTGTAGCCGCGCACGTAGCTGCACGATTCGCTTCGTCAGCAGCGGTGCGTGCCTTGCGAGGAGACGCCATGACGTGTACGGAAGAGGTATTCAGAATACGTGGCGCACATCTCACATCCCTTGACCCGTCGCACGATACATTATTGTTGTTGATGATGATGATCATTTATTGGAATCTTCAAAATGGCCTGGTGACCAATAGTCACCTAGGCTGCTTGAGTTAACCAGGTCCAGTTACACGCAACATGCAACGACATATGCAACTTACATTTCCGGCACGCTGCGTTTGCAGGCGTCTAGATGGCGCCATCATACTGGCGGAGGCTCGGGATCGCGTTGATTGCGCGCCTTGTCTGAACCGCAGCTCGTCGTCTGTGCCTGCGCGCCTGCCTCAAGCGCGCTTATAGGGCATTTTTCAGCTGCCTGATAGTAAGCGCTTCCGTGGCTCAGTGGTAAAGTCTCACTGCGCCGCAAGCGTGCTTGCCCGCGCGGCTGTATCTTGAAAGCGGCGGGGGCGGAGTCTGCCCTCCCTGTGTATTCGGTGCTAAGATCGCATTGATGTGAGCGCGGCACGAAGCTCAATTTGCTCGCTGCCGCGCTGACTCACTCCAGCATTTTCACAGCGAGTTCCCGCGGTCATCGAGTCAGATGCGTTCATGCTGGTTTGTGCGCGCGTGGCAACATATGCTTGTTAATTTAGTTAGTGTGCCTATGTTAACAAGTTCATACGAACGATAAAACTAATATGCTTACTTTGTATAGCTGTCCACTCATTTGTTATCGCAATTGATGCTTCCCCTTTCAGGCAAAACTGCGACTTATTTGTTTTTACGTTTTTTTTCTCCTCGCTTCACCTCCTCTCTCGACCTGAAGTGTGCGCCGTAAACGGTCTCCTGACGGTAGCACATTCAAGCAGCGCCACGCCAGCTCGCACAAGCCAGAGAGAAGGAAAGGCTCACCGCGCGCCTTTTCCTTCTCGCCTGTTAAAAAGGTCTATATATAGCAATCCAAAGCCGTAGCCTAGGCAGGGCTACAAAATAACGTTGCTCTCGTCCAGAATTGTTGTCGAAAGAAATAAAGGGAGCTCGATCCATGTGATCTCAAATCGCTTTCTTTTTCTTTTATTATACTAAGCACGTTTTAACCGAATAGTGATAAGGGCCCCGTGTCGCAGAAAATCCGGCGTCGGTGTCGACGTAAGCACCGGCATCCGTGGGGGAGAAAATCATCCCGAACTACGCCGACCACGTAGGCCCTCCACATGGCGCAAGGGTGTTAGTGAGCTAATTGAATTTCTCAAAGTAAAATGCGCAGAAAAATCCTAAAGTACGACTTAACCACAACCTACAGGCATGATAGCGTCGGGTTGTAATTTGAATATACCAGAAAACAATTATGTTACGAGGAAACTCAAACACAAACCCCTTTGCCAGCATTTCTACCATTCATACAGTGGCACGCCCGGATAGGTTACTTCCAGAAACACCATCCAGATGGCGCTCGCCTCTTCGGCAGCGTGAAACGGCAGCGGCGCGCAGAGGCGAAGGTGGAGAAAAAAGAAAACCGCAGTTGGCGGGAGGCCTGACAAGCATTCGGGGATCTTTGAATGCTATCGCATTACGCTTTTAAAGGCGAAGCATAAGCGTCCTCCAAATTTTTATCACAAACAATGCGGGCCATATGAAAGAACTAAAGAACACTAATTAATATTCGCAACCGAGGAAGTGAATAAAGGGCTCTTTCCGTTTTGTACCACTTAATGTCGCCAACAGAATCGGTCAGAACGAAATCACACGTATATACTGTAGCAGTAAACATCAACCAGCGGGAACATGCTCGTGTTTCCAATTTGTTCGTTTGTCTTCCTAAGGGCGATTTGACCACTCTAATATGATATTCGCCGACATAAAAAAGTTGCAGTGGCTTAGCTCGGCTATGCCAGGATATACGTAGCGTTAGCAAAGGTTCAGCTGATTATTCTTAGCTTTCCTGGTTGTCTCCTACGCTCAACCGCTAATTGCCAGGCAACTACTTCGGGATCCGATGAGTCAAGCTTCTCCGTTCTTCTGCGCTGTTGAGCAGCATTTGCGCTCTCCTTCTCCATGGCTATACCACATTGGCAAACGCCAGTCAGAAGCGCAGCGGCTCCAGCTCAGTGTCAGACGGCGACTGCACAGCGAGCGCGCGCCGGCGCCAGTGCGTCTACCACGGCTACGACGTCACTCCTCTGGAATGCGCAGACCGGCGGCGGCGGAGTGCGCGAGAGGTGCCGGCTCCGGTGGCTCCGGTGGCTCCGGTGCGCAAGCCGTGTGACATCACTGATCCTTGCGCATGCGCAGCACGGCTCTTGATGTGCCGCGCGAAACGGGCTTGGCTAGGCCAGTGTAGCTAACGCTACAAAAGTAAATATATCTTGTTTATTGTGACCACAGGTAGAATCTCAGCACGAACAATTAATACAATGGTACTTCATACTACGATCCAGCTTCCGCAACTAAACGTACACCACGATTTACGCCGTCCACTCCCAACAGAAATATCTTGGCGTCACCTGGTAATATACCGGGTGCTTTACTAAACATTAGCAGATTTTCTAAAAACGTTAGCCTTTTATCGCACGATAGCTACAGAGGCAGTATGACAGACGTAGCCAAAGCACTCACTTCCAACAATCGTTTATTATCACACATATACTATATAGGAGACAGCCAACCACCTTGCGCAAGCGAATTTCTACGCTCGTACAAGTTGATAAATAATGACCTAAAGAAGCATTAAAGTAACAATTGATGATAAAACCAAGAAAGTGCTAAGCTAAAATTTGAAGTAAGCTGCATTACACAAAGAGGCGGGCGTTACTTACACTCAGAATCAAAATGAATATTTGTATAATTAACATTCTACTAATTAGCTTCTTAACTAATTACATTGGCGAAAATAAGGCGATACAGAAATCGAAGCCAGTGGATTCACAAGGCACAGCGACTGGGGGAAAACTTAATTTGGCCCAGTTTTCAGATAACTGCTGTGGGAAAAATGCACCGCAGATCCACTTAGTTTCTGGCGGAAAATCTTCTTATACAACGAAGCTCAAGAATTACTGGACATTGCTCGGATATTTTGGCAATACATATCCCAAACTGGGGCCATTCTCAAAATTATTTCCGAGTGGATATGATTTTCCAAGTCGCCGTCTACGATTCGTAAATTGCTATATCTTCCATAAAGTAATTTGCGTAAACGTTAACTAGCGAAACTTGCCAAATCATTTTGCGGGCCTAGCTAGTTAATTTTTAAGGAGTGTCACTGATTGCGCAAGACGGGAAAATGGACAAGACAGAATGAACACGTTCAAGCGCAGTCAATTACTGATTCATTCAAATATTGATTGATGTTAGCGGTTAAAAGAAGAGCCCGCTTGGACTCACCTCGCGGCAGTCGGCCTGCCTGGCTCCCGGAAACACGTGCGCCACGGCCTTGTCGACGCTGTCGACCACGTACGGGGTGATTCTCTCGCGCAGGGCGAACGTGAGCGTGCAGCCCCCCTTGGCGAACGTGGCGCGCATCTGCTGCATGCTGCCCAGCGCCTTCAACTCGCCGCACGCCATGAGGCCCACGCGGCTGCAGGCCGCCTCGCACTCTTCGGTGCTGCGCGAGAGGCCCCTTGTTGCAATTTTGGAAAACAATGTTCCCTCCGCTTTTCCGCCCCGCCTTTTTCGTCAACCCATCCCGGAGATGGTCCCGCAGCCTCTCTAATGACGTGGCCCGCAGGTACGTGTGGTATCCCCAAGTTTGGGCAGTGAAAAAATTTCATCAGTCCGGCGCTATTGCTACGCCGCCTGCTCTCGCCCACCACTCGCCCAGAAAGATGATCGCCCTCAACTGCCGGTTGAATCGCATTCTTTCAATTGTTGTTTGCGAGTGGTGAATACTGCTGCGTCGTTCACTCGGGTCTTTGCAATAAGTGAAGCTACTAGTACAGCCTCCTTGACTCTTTTCTTTTCAGCAAAGAGATATGCACGCAATGTCGCAAGTATGCCTTCCTGTGCACAATGCGCAGTGAACACGGGTTCCTTGACCCAGCGGCCCCATTTTTACACTGCCCTATCTTCGGGATGGGCCCACGAATATGGGCGCATACGGTGCAGGTATACAGAAAACAGGAGTTCAACTTGACTAGAATGCCTCGCATAACAACAGCTCACGTGCTTGGCCCTTGTTAATTCTTAACAGTGTCTTAGTAGCGAGACAAGATGTTGTTGACGATTCCCAAAGCGTAAGCTTCGTCGCCTCGAAAAAAGCCAGCGTATTGCGCAATGTGACGTAATCTACCGTGAACCGAGGCGCGGTCGCATCCTCAGCACAATGGCGCGCAGGCCCATGCAAGTTTTGCAGCGAAGCTGTTATATCGACTAGAAGCGATCAAAAACTCTAAATGCCAGTTTTCATGGTTTTATGTAAATATTTAACACAATTATGAAATGTGAGGACTTTTATGGGCAAGCAAATTTCGAAATGTCTGTGTTAATTAGGGGTTAAATGAAAATTGTAAGGCGCTCGTTTTCAGCCCGTATAGAAACGTTATGCTTAAAGAGTTTTCCTCTTTAAGACCGTAAATGGCAGACACTTCATATTTTGAGGTGGCTGCTCTGTGGGTGGCGCGAGCCGAAACTTTGCAGTGCCTATAGAGTATTGATGTGGTTTCAAAATAATTACTATATATACCCGTCTTATCGCGACTTTATAGACGACATGTAGTTGCTGTTCTCCGGTTTTCTTGGTGCTTATATTTCGTTGATCTAGGGAGCATGTCGTGCGGGACAAACGATGTGTGTCTCACCTCTGTAGTATAATTACATCCCTTGTACATAGTTACTGTAATTGAGGCGTTCCAGGGTGTCGTTGGAAATCCTTCAGTTCCGATGCCTGCTACCAGAGATGGCGTTCAAGCAAGCGGCCATCCACGGTCACCTATTTCCGAGAACCCCCCTGCTGCACTTGTCGGCGTGTGCTCCCTTCGGAGTCAGTGCAGCGCCCAAGGCCACCGCGACGAAGCGCCGCTTCAGAATGGCTCCGACTGTGCTTTCCAGTCATTCAGAGCATCACCATCTTGGACAGCCTCTCGAAATCTTCCTCTGATAGTCCTTGGAAACCTGAGGAGAAGCGGGGAAGACTTGACCACTCGCAGTAATCAACGGAGCACCCTTTAAGGGAATCTCCTCAACTTCTGCTGAAATTGATAACACTGAGCGGCGGGATAATCGTCGGCGAGACCTGCGATCAGCCCGCAACAGCCAGTGCCGCCCGCCAGAGAAGCTGGTTGCGTTCTGGACGGCTCACAAATGACGACTTCAGTACCTGGACAAGTTGCGTGTAGAGTCACTGTATAGGCTCCCTTCAGGGAGCCAGAGTTGCGCCACTGTTTTCTGCGCGCCGCTCGCTCCGCCTCCAGTGATTCCAGCATGATGATGATGATGATTATTGGCATCCCCTTTGAAACGGGGCGGTGACAAATAGTCACCTAGCCTGCTTGATTTAATGAGGTATACTATACATGTTCTTTATCTAGCATTTTTGTATACCTGTCATTATTTTTCTTTTTCAAAAATTTATCTTGTACCGCTACCTATTATCTTAAGAGATCAGGTCGTATCCATCTTTTCCCTGCTTTTTTTCCACCAGTACTCTAATCGTCTCTTGCTTATCTCTACGGCTGATCTGTTGATGTTTCCTTCCACTTTAAACCCAAGCGCTTCTGGGAGCACTACTATTCGCCGAGCGCCATCACGTGGTCAAAAGTGGTTCCGCTGCGCTGGGGAGAAGCCAACCCTCCGCGGGTTCCGGCAGGTCAAGCACAATTGACATCGGCGCTGTTATTATTCTTTTTGCTTTTTCTTCAATGCTGCTGGTCGAGAGACGTGTGATCACAAGAGTATTCTCGGGTGAATTGTAGAGCCAATGTCATATACGCATTGGCAGCGCTTGCAGTACGACGAGGTGTTGCGTGCTGAACTGTCCCAACCCCACCGAAAATAGTAAGGCATCTTTCACAGTGTCACGAGCGAAATCTGTTATACGCCGCCGACTCCAGTGGCTGCTGCCTATGGCTCCCTGAAGGGAGCCTATACAGTAACTCTAGTTGAGCGATTCCAAGCGCGCCGAAAACTTGCAGCGCGGCCGAGTGTAAAGACGAAGTGAACTTGGCCGCGGGCGCTCGCAAGGCGGGCGCTGGGAAAAAAACACGACGAGGAGATAATAGAACAGCTGGCCCAGGGACGGGTGCTGTCTCTGTGTCTCCTTTATTCCCTTACAATATATATATATATATATATATATATATATATATATATATATATATTGTTAGCATTATTCTTACGCTTCATTGTCTCATCTGTACATGCTCATCATCAACATTTTGGTCATGTGTGGTGGGGCTCTCGCTCGAGAGAATAAAGAAGAATCTGACGGCCTAAACATTGTCTCATCAGTGGTGGACGGTGATTATTTAAAGTGCGAAGCACTTTAGGGACCGGGTGTTGTATTCTGCTTGTTTCGGTTTAGAACTGATTCTGACTACTGGCGCCCCGCCACGCCTAATGCTGTAATCAGCGCGAACGTTGATTCCTTCCCCCTATCCGAATAAACTGAGTCGTCGTTTGGTTTGCCCTAGCACAGGAACGTTCGAAGGTCATCCGAGCCTATAGACTGCAGGGACTTCCTGCTGACTCACTGACCAACCTGCTGTTCCCATCCCGCTACCATCTCCCCGCACTACACAGCCTCGTGGAGTTCGTGGAGGCGAGTGGGATAGCAGCATACCGCTGAGCGTACATGCCCTTGCCGGTCCCTGCCGCCTCTGCTGCCTACCCATGTGCGGACGAGCCGCCAGAACTATCTCTCTTCTCTTTTAGGGGCGAAGCTCCTTATAGCGGCACCCGTTCCGTCCCCGTCGTAGTAGTAGTAGTAGTAGTAGTGTGTAACCAGTCTGAGAAAAATGAGAAAAAAATTCCGAAGTTGTGTCCGTAGCGCGGAATCGAACCAGGGACCCCTCGCTTCCGAGCGCGCGGCGTTAGTCCACTACGCCACGAAGCGGACATGGACAAACGCACCACGATGGCTATAAATACCCAACATTAAAGAAAGGCCGCGTTTGTAGCGCGTTTCTAACGCGTTTGTGCTAGCGTGTTACGGCACGTGTAAGAAGCTGGTGTAAGACGCTGTGGCCTCTCCGCCTTACCTTCAACGCGTTTCGAACGCACTGCCCAAGGCGGTGGCAAGTGGAGTTCAAGTCGAGGAGCGTTTATGAATACGGGGGGTATACTCTCTCAGCAGTCATGTGATGGCGTCGGCAAACGCGGTGCACGTTCCGGCATGTGTAAATGGCTGCGTAAGACGCTGTGGCCGCTCCCCCTTACTAGAGAGTGCTGCACGTTTCTAACGCGTTTGTGCTAGCGTCCCCTTAGGCGGGAGATCCGATGATTCCCTCCGGAGCTTCGCCCACTCATCATCATTCACCCCGTGGATATGCTGTGATTTTTTTCGAGACATTTAACTTTGCCTTCAAGATCAGTTAATCGTGATATAAGTTCACATACCTTGGAATCGAGTATTCTTTGATTTTCTTTCATTCCATCAATTGATTTATTGAGATTATCATGACGACTGTCTAAGTACTTAGAAAGATTTGAGATAGCGGTTAGTATGTCATTGTGCTGTTTGCAACATTCTCCTCCGAGGGGACCCGTATTAAGCTCAACGTCCCCACTGAGCAAGAGCATCTTGCAAACATGAACGCCGTCGTTCACAATAAAGGATAGCACACTTGGGCATGGGAATAGCAGCAATGCAATGCTATCAGAACGTTTGGGAAAAAAAAGTACTCAGATGGCCTAACCTGCACGAAAAAGCACAACTTGTTTATGCAAATAATTGCGTCTGCTTTCCCAATGCCCACTCACTGCGTTCGGTCGGAGGTTTCCACCCTTTGGGTTTGGCGCGACGGCGTTTGGACAAGTATAGCAACAGCTCCGACTTGGTGGGGGAGCACTTGAGACCGGTGTGTTCGAGGTAGGACTCGGCAGTTTCGATGGCCTCCTGCAAAGCGGATTCGATGAAGCCATCCGACCCCGTGGAGCACCAGAAGGTTGTGTCGGCCGCATAGACGGTGTGGTTTAACCCGACGATCTTCGAGAGTCGTTCGGAGATGATAAGTGGTTCTTGAGGGAAAGGGAAAGGTTGGCGCTATCTTCTGCAGCCCTTGAGGGAGCACGGCTCAGCGCCAAAATCGTTCGGAGAGCCCGATCATCACAAGGTTGAAGAGCGTCGGCGAGAGGACGGACCCCTGAGGGATTCCCCGCTTTTCGACTTCTTCCGATACCAGGTCTCCGGAGCGGAGGACGGCCCTGCGCTGGGTGGGGAAGGAGCGGACAAAGTCGTAGAACCGACGCCCGAGCCCTAGGTCTGCGATCGCCTTCAGGATGGACGAGTGGGCGATCGTATCGAATGCCTTTTTCTAAATCGAGGCCGAGTATGGCACGGATATTCTGAGCGTTATCAGCTATCCCGCTACGTTATATTTCCAATATATCATTCGCGTGTTGGACAAGCATTACGAAGACATCACAAACAGCCTCGTCCATCGCATTATCTTCAGAGACCGACGACAGCAGCCAGGAGAGTCTTTTCAAGATTTCGTGACTTCGCTTCATCGCTTGGCTCCAGCCTGCGCGTTCGGCGCTTGGCACGACGAATGGCTCCGCGACCAAATTCTGCAAGGAGTCGCGTCAACAAAAATACGCGAGAGACTTCTCTACGAGGGACCATCCTTGACGCTCAAGAAAGCATAAGAAATTGGGCGAAGGGTTGAACAAGTTCACAAGGAACTTTAAGTTTTCACCAGATCTACAGTACAGCGCGTTTCATCTCAGCGGCAAGATGGTGTCGCCAACCATCGCCTTTCTCGCCCGGGTACTCAAGATGGCGGTCCGCGCCAAGCTTCTTCTTCAACCACACGAGTCTAAGATGGCGCCCGACGACATGGCGTAAAGTCGCGATCTGGGGAAGCCGACCAACATGGCTCTCGGCAAGAATTTTTCAAGCCCAGTCAAGACGCCACTGTCCATTCCTACCGGTGTGGATCAACGCAGCACATAGCGTATACGATCCAGGCTGCCCGGCTAAGCACGTTACCTGTCGCGCATGCAAGAAAGTCGGACATTATGCTACAGTTTGCCGTTCACGGAACCGAACGCATCGCGCGTCTCCAGCCAGAGCTCAGCTCTTTTCTTCTGCTGCTGCAACAGATTCGCCAAATACAGTTTCTTCAGTGCTGACAATACAAGCACCAAACGTCCGTGCGACAACAATTTTCGCCGAAGTTCTCATTGGGAGTCAAGCTTCTTGTGGATACCGGAGCTACTGTCCTCGCTGAGAGCTACGTACGAAAAACATTTCAAGGTCTTCCCGTTATCTGCTTCAAGTCTCCAACTCAACAACTATTTACAACAGGAAATTTTGCATTCAGGACATTTTTCCGTGGTTGTGAAATACCGCAACAATTCTGAAAACGTGACATTTGACGTCACTGACGAAGGCACTTTACTTCTGGGCCTAGACGCGATACAAGCCCTTGGCATCGACGTTCATGGATCTTCCTTTTCGTGTCAATAAGTGACCGATACACCGGTTGTTCGCAAAATCAAGTCTTCGTTTCTACCGCAAAATGCCCCAGCGGAATTCGCTCATCTGTTCTCAGGTCAGCTAGGACTTGTAAAAGGCTTCATCCATGACATTCTTCTACGGCCTTCTGTTCATCCAGTTTCAGCGAAACTACGTCCGCTACTCCTGGTTCTCCGTGAGCAAGTCTCCGCCGAACTGCATCGTCTAGAATCAGCCGATATCATCGAACGACTGTCAGCGTCCGAGTGGATCTCTCCGCTCGTCGTGGTTCGGAAAGAGGACAATACCATTCGACTCTGCGTCGATCTTCGAGAACACAACAAGGCGATCATCGTCAACGCCTTTCCTTTTCCCAGGACTGATGAACTTTTGCATCGACTGGCTGATGCTACTGTGTTCAGTAAGTTTGACTTCCAGTCCGCTTATCACCAGGTTCTGTTATCCGAGAAAAGCCGTGAGCTTACCACATTTATTTCTCATGAGGGTCTTTTTCGCTTTAAGTAAGTGAGTTTCGGTTTGGCATCTGCGCCATCGGCTTTCCAGCATATCATGTCATCTGTGTTAGAAGACTGTCCGGGTAGATTATGGTACCTTGATGATGTACTTGTTTGGGGTCGTACTCAACGTGATTACCATAGAAACTTGCGAAATTTCCTTTCTAGAATAAGCAATGCAGGCATGCAGTTGAATCACAAGTGTGTATTCAGTGTTCCTGAATTAACTTTTCTTGGCCATAAAATTTCCGCACAAGGCATTTTGCCGATGGAAGATAAAATTAAGGCTATTGTAGAAGCTCCAGAGCCAATTGATCAGAAAGCTTTGCACTCATTTCTGGGCCTGACGAGATATTATGCAAAATTTATTCCGCAGTATGCTGACATTGTAGAGCCTCTAAGGAAACCTTTAAGGCAAGGAAAAGCTTTTGTCTGGGACCAAGATACTCAATACAGCTTTCAGTCTATCAAGGAAGTACTTGGTTCGCGCGTCCAGTACTGCGCATGTTTCAACCACATTTACTCATTTTTGTTGCTGTTGATGCTTCTGACGCTGGTTTGGGAGCCGTCCTTCAGCAGAAATGCAGCTATTTACAGTGGCTTTCACACCTCGTACATTAACTTCTGCAGAACGACGGTATTCCGTAGGCGAATGTGAAGCATTAGCTTGCCTCTTTGCTTGTGAACATTGGCATGTTTACTTATGGGGTACACAGTTCACCTTACGTACTGATCACCAAGCTCTAGTTGCGCTACTGGCCTCGAAGGGCTCGGGACAATGACAACTAAGAATTTTACGGTGGAATGCAAGGTTACTTTACTACAACTTTAACATTGAGTATTGCAAGGGTGATCAAAATGTCATAGCTGATGCATTGTCGCGTCTTCCCGTTCCTCCTGAAACTGAATCGGTGCTAGATGAGGAAATAGTTTCTTTCGTTTCAGTTTGAAAGGAAGAATTGCAGACAGCTGCGCAGAATGATTTGTTTGCCAAGGTTTGAAAGATAAAATAGTACATAGCTGGAGAAATGCTTCCGATCTTTCTCCAGATTTACAGGCATATGCATCCTTACAGTCTGAATTATTCTACATGGATAATCTTCTACTCCGTGGAGATTGCATCATTTCTCCAGCTTCGTTGCGTCGTAAACTACTGTCCATCGCTCATGAAGGTCACCTTGGCATTACTATAACAAAACTCAGACTACGAGAAATCTACTGGTGGCCTCACATGGATAAACAAGTTGATAAACTTGTGAGGAACTGCTTTGTTTGTCAACAAGCAGACAAATCTGCCAAAGCTTCTTTCGCTCCACTTCAACCTGTGGAATGGCCTCTGAGACCATGGGAAAATTAGCCATAGACATAATAGGTCCTGTAGATCGTGAACGCACGTTTTGCTTTAGTCATAGTTGACTATCATTCAGAGTGGCCGGAAGTTGCTTTCATGTCTTCAGTCACGTGCGAGGCTATCATGCACGCTCTTATTACAATTTTCAGTCGTGAAGGTTTTCCTGACGCAATAATGTCCGACAATGGAGCACAGTTCGTTTCCACTCAGTTCGAAAACTTTTTGAAGGAGACAGGCATTAAGCATTTCCTGTCTTCTCTTTACTACCCTCAGGCAAACGGCCAGGTAGAGAGATTCAACCGCGTCCTCAAAAGAGTTCATTCAGGTTGCGTTATTGGAACGCCGTGACCTTAGGCTTGCAGTCTTAGAATACTTGGCAATTTACAGGTTTACGTCACACATCACTACAGTTGTCTCTCTCTCCGGCTATGCCGCTCCATAGTCGTCAACCGAGCAGTCGACAGGATGTCGCTAACATGCCTCCTATTCATCCAGAATTTGCTTCTCCGAAGTTACACCAGGAAGTTCAAAAACGCGCGCTACAAAAGCGGAAAAAGGTCAGAACGTACGTAAATCGTCATCGTGGAACATGAATTCCTCAGTTTCAACCAAGAGATATTGTACGAGTACGGAACTCGCGTAAATCTGGTCCTCAATATTTATGTCCTTTCAAGACACATAAGCAAAATAGGTCGATACACGTTCCAGCTTGAGAATGGCAAGCGTTGGAATGCTTCCAGACTGGTGAAATACAATGCTCATCCACGTTCTTTTGAGAACATAAGTAAAGGGAGTAATTCTAGCGATTATACTCATCTCTTGATGATGATTTCCCACCTGTTCTTCCAGTTGAGTGAGCCACATATTTGTGTCTCCAAGCAGGTCACTCGAGTGTTCACATTTCTTCCTCATTTCATGCAACCTTGGTGTACAACGCTACTAAAGAACGGGTATGTCATTTAATTTTGCAATGTGTACATTTTGCAGTGTTTACATTTTCCCAGTGTTTTTATGTACAGTTGTGCATTTTTCTGTGCGAGAGTTACTTGCGTCATGTCTTTCCGAACATACTGTTAGCGATGACGTTTTCTATTGTATAATGTCTGTACTTAGTGCACTTCTTTCCATTTGTCAAGTGATATTTCAAAATATTTTAAGGTTCCTAGTCCAATTCACCCTACGGTGCTTCTCCTGCCACTTATGCTTCTTTGGCGAGGGAAGATACTTTCAGTTTTTTTTCTTTTTTTTTAAGGGAGAGGTTATGTTGTATTCTGCTTGTTTCGGTTTAGCATTGCTTCTGACTACTTGCGCCCCGCCGCGCCTAATGTTGTAATCAGCGTGAACGCTGATCCCTTCCCCCTCTACAAATAAACTGAGTCGTCGTTTGGTCCCCAACAGCAGACGTCTTCTCGTTTTCTCTGCGGCGCTTAGCGCCCCGACCGTTAGGGCTCACCGCGTAGGTCATGCGCGTCCGGCCGCCTCGCCGTGCGAGTCCCCGACACCAGATCGTGGAGGCGCGATACCACACCCGGGCTGTCGACGTCTAATGTGATGTCATGTCATCGTGGTCACGCACAAAAACAATATCGAAAACTCCCGCCTCGTTCACTTGGTATATACCGAAATTGGCATGGAAGGTTGCGAATGTATGACTAACATGACTGATAGGTCATGACATCAAAACTGTCGCAGTTTCACCCGAAAGGGGAAGCATCAATTGCGATAGCAAATTCATCATCATCATCATCATCATCATCATCATCATCATCATCATCATCAGCAGCAGCAGCAGCAGCAGCAGCAGCAGCAGCAGCAGCAGCGACCTATATTTTATGTCCACTGCAGGACGAAGGCCTCTCCCTGCGATCTCCAATTACCCCTGTCTTGCGCTAGCGTATTCCAACTTGCGCCTGCAAATTTCCTAACTTCCTCATCCCACCTGGTTTTCTGCCGTCCTCGACTGCGCTTCCCTTCTCTTGGTATCCATTCTGTAACCCTAATGGTCCAGCGGTTATCCATCCTACGCATCACATGGCCTGCCCAACTCCATTTCTTCCACTTAATGTCGACTGGAATATCGGCTATTCACGTTTGTTCTCTGATCCACACCGCTCTCTTCCTGTCTCTTAACGTTAGTCCTAAGATTTTTCGTTCCATCGCTCTTTTTGCGGTCCTTAATTTGTTCTCGAGCTTCGTTGTTAACCTCCAAGTTTCTGCCCCATATGTTAGCACCGGTAGAATGCAATGATTGTACACTTTTCTTTTCAACGACAGTGGTAAGCTCCCAGTCAGGATTTGGCATTGTCTGCCGTATGCACTTCAACCCAATTTTATTCTCCTGCAAATTTCTTTCTCATGATCAGGGTCCCCTGTGAGTAATTGACCTAGATAAACGTACTCCTTTATAGACTCTAGAGGCTGACTGGCGATCCTGAAGTCTTGTTCCCTTGCCAGGCTATTGAACATTCTCTTTGTCTTCTGCATATTCATCTTCAACACAATTCTTACACTTTCTCGATTAAGGTCCTGAATAATTTGTTGTAAGCAAATTAGTAGAGAGCTCTACGGAGTAAGAATAGTAGTTTTATCAGCTGTATAATCTTGGACATGCAACAGCACCAGCAACGCGCAGAACTGTTGTCGACGCCGTCGGCGTTTTGCCCGCGTTCGCACCGAACGCGCGCGGCGTTTTTTATATTAATACGTATTCGGTGCCGCAGCTAAATGTCGCCTCCCCTCCCTCCCGTCCCCCCACAGCCTTTCGCGCGACGGAACTAGTTGCGTTTGCTCTCTATATATGGAAAGGAGGAAACAGACGCTTAATTCTGTAGCCCTTCAGTACAATGGCTAGCCACGAGGCCTGGCTCGCAGGGAGACCTCGCTCCTTCTCCGGCTCCGCATCGGCTGCAGCTGGACGGCAGCACGCAGCTATCGACTGGGACGAGCGACGTCCCCGGCCTGCAGCTCCTGCGGGGAGCCGGAGACGATCGAACATCTCCTGCTGGCCTGGCCGGCGTACCTCCAGCAGCGGGGCCCACTCCTGCAGGAGTTCCGCCGCCTGGGCCTCCCCTCTGGCAAGGAGGAAGATCTCCTCTTCCCCGGCCGACACCACCTTTCTGCACTTCGAGGCGTCGTGGAGTTCCTTGACTCGTCAGGGCTCTCCGCACGCCTCTAAGGACATTTCTACAAGCGGGAAGGCCTCACGGCCTCCCACCCCACCCCGGGCCTGACCGGCCTGGCACAACACCCCTGCAGACTCTGCAGCACACCAAGGCCTTCCATCTCGGCCTGAAACGTGCCGCCTATGCCTGCCGGTTTTGCTTCGCCCAGCCATGGCGACTCCACTCTATCCCTTCTTTCGCTCCCACTTACCCCTCCCCGTTGGCGCTGAGCCGTGCTCCCTCAAGGGCTGCAGAAGATAGCGCCAACCTTTCCCTTTCCATCAAGAACCACTTATCATCATCATCATCATTGTACCTTCAGGGAGCACGGCGCAGAACGCGCGTTTGGTCTCCGACGTGCGTTCGCTCCCCGTGAAAGCCCGGGTCCCTCGCTCCCTTTCACTCGCACATACAGCGTCCGGAGCGCGGCCACGATTTCATCGCCGTTGACGTCATACGGACCCCCTCGTATGACGTCACCCCCTCGCCTTCGGCCACGGAGGAAGATTCTTGCTCCGTGCCTTCGGCTGAAGAACGAAAGAACCACCGCTCACTTACTGAACCACGGCTCCCTCGCTCTTCAAAAGAGCGGCTCAAAAGATCCGGGTCGCTCCTGAGAGCCGCTCTTTTCGCCACGGCTCCCTCGCTATTCAAAAGATCCGACTCGCTCCTGAGCGTTCAGGAGCCGCTCTTTGAAGATCGAGGGAGCCGTGGTTCAGTAAGTGAGCGGCGGTTCTTTCGGAAAGATGAAGCCGGCTGGGCTCTCTCTCGTTCCGTGAGCGTTAGGAACCGTTCCTAGAGAGCGCTCAGGAAGGAGCCGGGTCTCTTGAGCCGCTCTTTTGAAGAGCGATTGAGCCGTGGTTCGGTAAATGAGTGGCGGTCCTTTCGAAGTGAGGAAGCCGGTTCTCTCTCCTTGAATGAGCCGTGCCGAACCGTTCCGTCAGAGCTGGGTCTTCTGCTGGGTTTCGAGGTTTGGATTTCTGACCGACGAATGGTGACCGGTGTGGGCAGACTCGCGCTACTGGTACTCGCTCGCAGTGTGTAGTGTGCGCAGCAGTCCCTTTGGCTTTTTGTGCGTCCTATGGTGTGGCACCCGATGCCACCGAGGGGAGAAGTCTTAATTGGCAAAGGATGGTACCGTTCGTTGCCTGCTGCTGTTCGAACGATGTCTCACGACTCTCACCGATCGCACATCGTGCGCTGGTCTAATAACAATTCGAAGATTGTCTTCCGTGTCTTTAAAGACAACAGGTGAACGTGCAGTTTACGTCCTGGTCTTCATTTGTGCTAACTAGTGTAGTCATGAAAATGTCGCCCATGACATCCACTTCAGTGCATTTTCTGAGCGTGTATCATTAGCACGTCATTAAAAGGAGGCCAATGATCTGTTGTGTTGTAATAGAACTCCATTTCTTTTTTCTTTTTTTTTTTTGGCCTGGCGTATGATGGCATGATCGCCAGTATCGCGCGTGCACACAAGAGAAAAAAAAAGAAAGGTACGTGCGGCAGTTTTGTGCATCTTTCGTATGATTTTTGTATTGTACTTCAAGAAATGATTTCTACATTCATTTTGCACGGCGTTACAGCTTACTAATATTATAGTGAACGTACGTATGTGAATAAATGAATAAAGTTGAAACATAATGTACAATCATTCTGTGTTCTTATTTTGACAAAAGTTGATGTTAAAGTGCCACAAAAACAGACAAGCTTCTGTAATGACGATGAAGTTACATATTTTTTTTTCTGAAAAAAGTACGTCGCATTCTGCCTGTCACAGTATCATTTGCATTTTATCCCCAATATCAGAAAAGAAAGTTTTATTACAACTAAAAATACACGCTTTTAATATATGTAAAAATATTCTCAAACATAGCGAAAATACCAATAACACGGTTATTAAATTATGCATATATCGTTTTTTTTTTCAAAGCCAGATAACTATACAATATGCATAACACAGGTTACACGTTTAAGTGAACCGGTGACACGTTCAAATGAACCGGTTCATGTCAGTGAGATGAGCCGTTCTGAGCCGCTCACTGAAGTGAGCCTCTCTAGTCCATATAATTGATATCGCAATAATAACATCACATGCTCGTCAGTTACGTCACGATTAACGATAATAAAATCACGTGTGGCGCATACCCACATTGGATATGCGGGTATGAGCCAGGGATATGCGGGAACTTGCGAAAATCGCTTCCGAAACGCCAGTCTGGTACCAGCGCAAGAGAGGGCGCCACCACCCCACAAGCACCCAATTCCTCCGCACTTTATCTATCCAAAGACGACTATAATTCAAAATGTAAATATTGCGACACAGATCCAGCTGATCAGAATCATATTCTATGGGGTTGCAGGAATAATCCTCTCCCAAGAAATCTGCTGCGGCAAGCTCCCTCACAGATGGCGTGGGACTCCGTAATAAAATCTACTTACCCTCAAACCCAAGCCGGGCTGGCGGACTGGGTGGCGAAGGTCGCGGCCAGCTGGACGCCACTCTAGCCCCCTCTGTCTGACCTCGGCTCCCCCCTCCCCCTCCCCTTGTCTTCAATAAAGTTTATTTCCTCCTCCTCCCCACTTGTGCAAGAATAGCACAAGGATAATATTAGGCAAACACCGGCTCATCACTGCTTCGCCCTTCCCCAGGTTCCACGGGAGTGGAACTGCATTAGCGCTGGATTTCAACTACACAAGCGCATAATTTGTATCCAGCGCTTAATGTAGGTCCAATCCTGCTCAAATCCTGCGCTTGTGTAGCTCAAACCAGCGGTGAGTTAACATACGGGAAACACCGGTGCATCACTGCTTCGCACTTCTCCAGGTTTCACGTTAGTGGAGCTGCATTAGCGCTGGATTTGAACTTCACAAGCAGAGAATTTGAGCAGGTTACATTAAGCGCAGGATTTGAGCAAGGTTTGAACTACGCAAGCGCAGGATTTTTAAGTTTCCCGGGATTTTGAAAAAATATGTTGCAGATAACATAATTCTAGTCTTTGAGTTGGATTATTCACTGAGGCGGACAATACATGCACGAAAAATTGAAACATATTGTACCGCACAGCTGAGTGAAGGTGCTTTAACTAACGTTGGGCGAACTTGTGCCCGACAAACAGTGAAGCGAGCGTCTTGCTCCAACGTACACAGTCTTCGCCAAGAGTTCCACACGACTTCTTCTTTTTCCTCGTGCCCCGCGCTGATGACACCTTGCGCCGATCGCACGTGCCTTGTGAGCACGTGTTGGCTGCTGCGCTGCTGCTATCTTTCGTACGTGGCCGTAAACACATGGACGGGCGTAGGAGACGGCTGGCGCACGAGATTTGAAGGCACCTTGTGTCAATATTGAATAAATTTCCCGAATGACACCGGGCCTCTCGATTTCCCTTCTTGCCACACTTCCCACACACGCACACACACACGCACACGCACACGCACGCACACTAACACACACACGCACACACACGCACACACACGCACACACACACGTGCGCGCGCACACACACACACTTTCTTTTTTCACTTCGACACTCCTAATTTAAAGCCGGTCCGTGCGCAACTATACCAGTACAAGTCCGGGCCGAGAGCGACGCCCACCCAGGCCTCGGAAACTCCGCCGATTTTTTGTCCACGCGAATTGCAGCGCCATCCATGAGATGGATGCGAAACAAAAATCGCTTTTCCTTTTTTTTTTCTTGTCAACCCTCTCTCAACCTTGTCGTTTCTCTCTCGCCTTCAACTATCGGCGGCGCGGCTGGCGCGGCCCGCGCTCGTCGTCGGCCGTGCTGATAACGGCCAAAACGGCAGCAATTTTGTTTTCTGGCATTATGCGGTCAGTTTTGCGGTTTTGGCCTTCCGTGCTAGCAGTGTGGTCCGTGTGGTACCCTACCTTTGCACGTTTGTCGGCCTTTCCCCGCAATGTCTCGCAACTGTCGCTGCTCGTGCGTGGTTCAATGGTGTGCGAACACATCAAGACGAAGTGAGCTATGCGACGTGAAATTCTACCACATCCTTAAGCACAACAGGTAAGCACTTTGCAGTTTATTTCCCGGTGTTTATTTGTGATAGTAATTGTGCGCAGTCGTACATGACTGTACGGTGGGGAGGCAGCAGCTAGCTGATTTGAAAACACCACAACGATGCAGTAAATTGTTATGTCAACAAGCAGCGAACATAAAGCTCCTTATAAATATAGTACAACCTGTGCATATCGCAAGGAACGTCTGTAGGTGTGCGCTTTGCACTTATTTCTAGCGAATTTATCGCCATTGTTTAAAAATGCGTTTCTGAGAATTAAGGTTGACATATCACAACTAGTACTCTGCCGCGACGCGAAACGAGCTCAGTTTTGCATGTTCCAACTGCGATGTTATAATTTAGTGTCTTCACTGTTCTTCAGGATGGAAGTGTTTTTAAGCTACGCTGGAAGGATGGACCTAATGGGTTTGCCCAGAGACAAGGTCAACAACCGCACAATATGCTCGGCGCACTTCACGGAGGTGCATTTTATGTACCGAGCGAGAAGCAGGCCGTGAGAAGCTATTGTGTGCATTGGCCAATAGAGCAATTACAATAAATGTTTTTACATGTGCGAACATGAAACACCATCCGCGTTTTGTTCCATTCTATAGTGTGTTGCACTGTCTGCTCTAATTCTGGTTTTCGCTAACGAACGCAATAAAGTGAGTTCAAAGAACTGTTGTGTTGTAAGTGGAACTATTTTTTAATACAATTTGGGCACATGCTTGCTTGATTGTAATAATGAATGCGACTGCGTGCATGAAAATGCAACAAGAATCCACTGCGCGCAAGCACGCAGCACGAATGGCACGGCCGCACAGGAGAGGAGTGCGGAGCGCGCGCTTCGGTCCGGCGGTGCGTCTGATAACGCCCGCGACAAAAAAAAAAAAAATAAAATAAAAAATAAAAAAAAAGAAAGAGCGCCGCGGACAGTTAAAGAAATAAAAAAAGAGCATTGCGCGAAGCATGAGGGGAAGGTGCGGCGAGGCATGGGAGAGGGATAGAAAAGTCAAGAGGGGAAAGGAGAAACAAGCGGAACAACGTTATCATAAAAAAGTTAGAAAAAAAAGTGCTCTAGCGAAAGGGGGGGGGGGGGTAAAAAAAATCACGCCGCCTTTCTTTTTTGTTTCTTTTTTTCGCCACCGTAGCACTGTCATCCATTGGCTAGGGCGTAACTGAAGTGCGCCTTGGCGCTAGCGTCGACTGAACCTCTGCTGTATCAGAACCAATGGGAGATTCACCCCCCTGGCCCACCTGCGGGAAGTGAGGATGATGGCTGACGACGAGGCCCGCGTGATGTCCCGCAGTGCGTCGTAGATCATCTGCCGCCCGCCCACGTCGACACCGCTAGTGGCGTCGTCCAGGATGACCACCTGCGGAGCGCCGATGATCGCCACAGCCGTGGACAGCTTGCGTCTGGTGCCGGCACTGGAAAGCATACTTTGGTGGGTGCTGGACGTGTTCGCCTGGCGATACGCTTAGCATGCTGCTCCGATAAGATTGACCATGCACGAAATGAAACACCCACGCGCACACACACGCTCGCGCACCTGTGTTTGTGCTTCCAGTTCGCACGTCCTTAGTCGTTCTTATGGATTACCAACGTGCCCAAACTGTCACAACGGTGCTGCTTCATCAGTCGCACAAGGAAATTCTAACGGAGCTGTTTAAGCATTTGGTTTGGCCAGCAGAAACTGCGCCTGGCGATGACGTCACCGCGCGTTGCCTAGCAACGCCTCGCACAGCTGGTGCGAGGCGTTGCTAGGCGACACAAGTGACGTCATCGCTCGGCGAAGTTACAACCCTCTCCCAGCTACCCTCGCCACAACGCGAGGCACAGCCGACGTATAGGCTCCGTACAGTGAAGTTTGCTGCGATTGCTGCGCCATCTGTCGCAGCGCCGCCAACAATAATAAGACGTCCAAAGCGCGCGGGGGTATTCGTAGGCGCGGCTACGGTGGCTAGAAGGGGTTCTAGACACCGTAGCGCGGCGTCGATGGTGCTGTTCGGTCTTTTCTGGCGTTGAGACAATGTCATCCTTCAGCTCGACTAATTCGAATCCATCGATCGACTGAAAGCGTACGGAAAAGCAAGAGGAACAAGTGCCGGTACTGCTGCGTAAAAAACTGCCACAGCCACGAAGGTCCAGCCTGGCGCGATATTGTATACCGATTTCTTGGCCGCCCATGGGAGCAAGAACGACGAAAAAGATGGATTGTTGCTGTTCGAAGAGTGAAGTAATTGTGAAAACAGCGTTTTCCTAGTGTCAATGCAACTGTATGCTTTAAGGTCTAGCCAGGTCTAGCTGCTTGAGGTTTTGCAACTGTATTTGTCTGTTTAGCGCGGTTGGAAGTGTATGGAGCACGTTTTGCACAGCAAACTTGCGTAGCGCGAAATTTACGCGCGCATTTGCGCCTCAAATGATCTTGCAGGCTGCATGCGAATCTTTGTTGATTGCTTGCAGTCCGGTAATTAACTGTTAAATTGCGTTTTTCTGTGATACTTTCAGCGAAGTAAGTAAACTCGGTTTGCGTTGATTTTGGGGGTAGTGATGGTGCGTGTAACAACTAAACTTCAAATGCCTTCACCAAGTGGCGCCCGCCGTGAGACTGCTCTCTCTCGTCAGCGCATTGTGGCGTGTTTGCCTCGTTTACCGTCTCGTGAAGAAGTCATTCGGTTACTGCATATGCCCTCTTGCTTGCGGCCGCATGCATAGGGCACTGTGTCGTCAGTATGAACTGCGTAGTATTCGCAATCATGCTCCTCTTCTTTTCTTCGGCGAGAATGACGGCTCGCTGTGGATGCCGAAGCAGACGAGCAGGATCTGCTCCAAACACTTCGTGAACGGCGGAGTAGCCAATAAAGGAAAAATCAACACCTAGAAACGCTTCATTTATAGATTTGCAAAAATGCGTTTCTGCCCACGTCGGCCACGAAATGAACGAAATACTGGAAATAGCAGAGCTGCAGTTGGACATTTCTGTGACCACGCACCGGAATACCTGGCAACGTAGCAAAAACGACGTGTAATCACCGAATGTCGATTTGGGACTGTTCTCATTCATAAGAGTTGCGGTAGCATAATCTTGGTTTGAGCTAGTTGCAATGCGCCGCAAGCTCCCGTCCTGTTTGTGTGTTCTTCGTCTTCGTTTAACTTGCACCGCAGATTTTCCTCCAATAAGTCGTGGTAGCGTGTGCGCTTCCCCTTATGCGTCAAAACCACTTGCTGATAAAAAATGCATGCATGTTCTTCCTACCTGCAAGGAAACGTCGTACACTTGTTTCCCTTGCTCAGAGTGACCGACGGCGCCCTCATGTCGGCGCCATCGGTCTCCTTCACGTCGTAAACGTGGCCCTCCACATACAGCTTGTCTCCTTTGTCGATTATAGGCGCACGAAAGTAATTTTCAATACAGCTTATCGGCTTAACTCAGTGCATAGAGATTTCAGTAGCTCAGAAAAGGACCTTTATGGCTAGCATTTCTAGATATTAAAGAGCTTATGACACGTAGACAGGGAATTGTTGTGGGATATTCTTCAATACGAGGCATAGAGGACTGATTTCGTGGAGCTGCTGAGGGAGATATATCGAGACAACCAAGTACAAGTGGCATGGGAAGGCCGAAAAGGAAATGAATGGGGGAATTCACCAGGATTGAAGCAAGGATGCCCTCTGTCACCATTGTTGTTCACGCTTTACGTCAAGGGCATAGAAAGACGACTGGAAAACAGCGACTTAGGTTTTGATTTATCCTACATGCGTAATGGACAAAGGTGCACCAGAAGATCCCTGGACTGATGTACGCAGACGACATTGTGCTACTAGCGGACAATAAAAAAGATTTACAGATACTTGCGAATATCTGTGGGAACGCAGCGACACAATCTAGGCCTTAGTTTAGCACAGAGAAATCAGGGATATGATCTTTAATGAGCACACGATAACTATCGTGGTGTCCAATTCAACGCAAGTAATACCCATAGTGAAGCAATATAAGTACCTCGGCGTACACATAAACGAAGGAAAGAATTACTCAATCAACCACCAAGATAATCTGAAATAAAGGGGAAGCGGAATGCCGCATTAATGAAACACAGAGCACTGTGGGGCCACAATAAGTATGAGGTGGTGCGTGGAAGCGGAAAGGAGTTATGGTGCCAGCGCTAACATTCGCAAATGCCATTATATGCTAAAATCGGATATATTGGCGGGTTTGGAAGTTAACCAAAGATCAGTAGGCCGGTTGGCTTTGGGAGCACACGGTAATACGACAAATGAGGCAGTGCATGGAGACATGGGTTGGGCCTCTTTTGAAGTCAGAGAGCACAAAGCAAAATTAGTTTTGAAGAAAGGCTCAGGAACATGGATGAAAATAACTGGGCAAGCTAAAGTGCACAAGTATCTGTACATGAAAAGCGTGGACACAGAATGGAGGAAGAGGTCAAGGAGTTGGCAAACCAAGTACAGGATAATCGAAACTGTAAATAGACAACCAGGGGTCATCAGAAAGAAAGTGAGAGAAATAGAGACCGTGAATTGGATGCAAAGAATGGAAACGAAAAGGACAATGGAGATTACAAGAATGAGAAGAAAGAAATTAGAAGGGAAACTCTGTACGATAACACAAAGGGCAGGCCTTGCTATTTGAGGCTCGAGCCGGTTGCCTAAGGACGAAAACATATCGGAACAAATATTCGGAATTAGATGAGACATGTTGTATGCTGCAGTAAAGATCCAGAGGACCACTCAGCAACATCCTACTGGAATGCGACGGGATCCACCCAGCGAGAACGTAGGTAACGTGCAACTCCCAGAAGCGCTTGGGTTTAAAGTGTGAAGGAAACATAAACAGATCAGCCGTAGAGATCAGCAAGAGACGATTAGAGTACTGGTGGAAAAAAAGTAGGGAAAAGATGGATGCGACTGATCTCTTAAAAATCATAGGCAGCGGTACAAGGTAAATTTTTGAAAAGAAAATAATGATAGGTATACAAAAAATGCAAGATAAAGAACATGTATAGTATACCTGATAAATCAAGCCGGCTAGGTGACTATTTGTCGCCGCCCCGTTCAAAGGGATGCCAATAAATCATCATCATCATCATCATCATCACCGTAGTGTGCTCGATGCCCAGCGCCGCCGTCCAGGGTGGAGAAACCACGCTGCGCCGCACATATTGTGTCACACGAGCTGAGACTTAGCTACGCTTGCGTTCATAAAGTGTTACTCGCGGCGCGCTTCCAAGTGATTTGCCTTGATGAGGATTTTTTTATCGGTGTCCTATCTGCATATCTTTAAATTCAATAGCCGTTAACTCGTCGAGGTCGAAGACGTAAATGTATGGCGCCGGGAACATGCCCCAAGTTGCCTAATTCAATCACATTTAATATGCCGTGTGTATGTTTAAATACGCACTATTTTTTTTTTTTTTTGCGCTTCGATGCTTGGTATATAAGGTTTGCGACCCCCTGTGTGCGGAAGTTTTTCTTTTTCGCTGTTGTATTTTGGTTTACACGTCACGCCTCCTTTACCGTAGCCAGCCACTCGCGCACGGCGGTTAGTTTCCCTTGCGTTGCGCGTGCTCTTCGCGTTCGTTGCAATTATTTGACGATATCTACGCACAATTCTTGCTTTTTTTGCCCACAAAACTGTGTGATGACAGGATTAAGCTGGTGTAAAAATAACTGCGATGTGAAAATAAAGTTTAGTTAGTGCTGTAGAGAAAAATGTAACGTAACTTGTCTGTGTCAATCTTGCGTAGTACACACAAGAAATCAAACGATGCACAAAATACATTTACGTATAATGTCTGGTACAATCAATCTTGAAAGAGATATGTACATGAAAAATTATATGTACTGTGTGGCGCCTGAAGGGTATGTTGAAAGACGAGATAAAAAATTAATTCGCAAGGTAGGCTCGACACACAATTCGGGATAGAGAGAGTTTTTTTTTTATTTATTCAGTACATGGGGGGGGGGGGGGGGGGTCAAGTGAGTAGATCAACCTTATTACACACAATATAATCGAAAACAAGAATGCAAACAAGAACACGCAACCGCGGGTAATATTAATCAAGATATCAGCCAGATATCCAGCCAGAATACATACATCAGCTACCATCGAATACGTCGCATCAGCCAAACACATCGATGGCGAGTACAGAACATTTCATAAATAACCATTAGAACACTGATAACTACATTGAAAAAATGAACAACACTGCATACATATCACGTACAAAAACCGTAAATGAAAGTAAGACAGTCAAATACAGATTAGCAATGTTTTTCACTTCGAAAATATAGTCCATGATGATGTAGGGCTGTTGACTTTAACAGACGGCGCCCATCCTGTCGATTTCCCTCGTACTGATCCTCTTCAAAGTGTTTCTAAGTACAGGTAAAACAACAAAAGTGATTATTGATATGAAAAGTTGCCTTGTAAATACAGAGAACCCATTACAGTGCTTAAAAATAAATTTTAGCAGAAGCAATGCTGTATTACCTCGCTTCACACGTTTCGAAGAAATGCACAGCCTATAACAGACACCATGCCAGAAAGCGCCGAAACATTTTGGTCCCATGATGCCCCTTAACTCTTCTACACCTGGGCATACCGTGCACAGGCCTTTAAAGACCGTCACAGTACCCACTACGATCGGGAATGAGCACGAATGACCATCGGCTTACGATCACCACGCTACAAATATGTACAAGTCGAAAAAATCAGCTATGTAACATAACACCCTGAGGTACGCAAGATATCTCCTGAGAAATCAGAGAAAATCACAATGTTTCGCTTACCACGTACAAAACAGGCGCATTCCCCAGACGAAGCACTAAGTTCTTTAGTGCCAAATAACCAGTACCGAAAAAAGGGGGAAAAAAACAAAACAAAAAAAAAAAACAAGAGACACACACGATGTGTGCTTCCCGTGAAAAAGGAAAATAGGCGGCTTACGTGACGATTCGTAGCTAATGTAAGACTATTTCGCGGCTAAGCATCTTCGTCAGTCCTTAAAATAAGGGTACAGACTGCGCCCATCAAAACGAAAAAAGCCTATGCGACGCGCGCTCGCAAACCATACGCTACTCAGACAGCATCGGTGCAGTGCTTACTTAGTTCGTGAGCGAACGTAGGTACGTGAGCGAGGATCAGAGAATACTTCCTTATTTAAATAAAAAACATGGTGCGGTAGTCTAAACATTCTTGACACTTACCTCGCAAATGCAGGAGTTATCCGTTGCCTTCCAGTGATCGCGCTTTACTTGGGCTTCCCATCTCTTCCGTCGCTCTGGGTCCCGGGGGAAGCGAAAACAACGCAGTCCTTTACGCGTCGATCCGGCGCACTTGGGAACACAACAGCCCGTCATGTCGACACGATGCACTTGATAGCTTGTCAGTCATGCGGCTGAACACTGTCTAGCAAGTAGAAGCGTCCGCGAAGCATCCGCGCGCACTGTGCCTCGAACTCAGCACCGGCACCAAGCAATCGCAACGGCTCGCTGTGACACAATATGGCGTCGCAGCGAGAAAGCGGCGGCGCGGGGGCGGTCAAAGGTTGGCACCACCCTGAACGGCGGCGCTGGCATCGAGGCACCCTATTTTGCCGTATTCGGTTGTAGCGCCCTCTGTTCACTGTACGGAGCCTATACCCTGCGTTCGTCGGCCACGCCTCGCGCCGGACTATATATAGACGGTTTCAGTGTTTACAAACAAACCTCGTTTGCTGCTGATTAGTTGCCCCATCGGAACTTCCGGCAGGAGAGCTAGAAGCACTTCCGGCTATGTTGTTTGAAGGCATGCGCGACGTGAGGCCGGCGTGTCAGTGTTTGCACTGCTTGGTGGAATCTGTGATGAGCTGATTATACATCGTGAATATTGCCGAGATGACGAGCGACTACTGTAAGGCCCTTAGCACCGAAGCAAAAGATCGGTATCGCTAAAAGCTGATGTTTAGAGGCAGAGAGCTGCCCGATCCGCTAGACGATGATGTCGTGCAATTTTCATTTTCGCCGTGCTCCAAACACCTTCCCTCAGTTACAACCCCGGAGCAACAAGCGGAGCATATTAGTGAGGACATGCAATGAACGCAGACTTTGACCACCTGCGGTTCTTTAACGTGCCCTACAACACAAGCACACGGGCGTTTTTGCATTTCGAAATGGCACGTTTATTGCTGCAAGATGGAGGATGAAGTGGTAAGCTGTGCATGTGTACATGCGCATGTTTTCTGCGTCATATGCCTTGTTTCTGCTTTTCAATATTTATTCACAAATAACTGTACATTCTCAAAAGTAATTTAGTGCAAGAAGCTTAGGTCGACTGAAATGGGACTAACTTAAATGCTCACGAATTTACCACACTTCTAACAAAATGAAACCTGTAGTGTTGAGCACGAGATTGCAATCCATATTTGGCCTCCGTTAATTCGTAAACGCTTTTAGAATGTGGCCGAAACTTCCTACATGCATGCACGGAAATCGCTAACTTTTCTGCGATTCTGCTCTGCGATACCGATACGAATGCTCACATGCCGCCGCGATGGCTCAGCGGTTACGGTGCCTGGTTGCTGACCCGAAAGACGCCGTTTGGGCCCCGGCCGTCGCATTTCGATCGAGGCGAAATGCTAGAGGTGAAACGATCGAGGCGAAATGCGCGCGCATACGGCACGCGGCGACGATTTTATCGCCCTTGGAATCTATACGAAACCTCACGGCGACGGCGACGCCGACGGCAGAAATCCGGTTGAAGTGTCCATATAATTGCTATCGCAATAAAACGAGCAAAAGGAACGGCTACCGGAAGTTTCTTAAGGGCGCCATGGGTAGAGTGACCTAGAATATGGGAGAGTGTCCAAAGCGCCGCGCGAATACATGGGAGGAGCGAGGACCTTTTTGTGTGAACTCCCGCGCCGCGGCGCTGCTGTACCGGACCCGTGGGCTATCTCCGCTGCGGAAGCCGCGCAAAGGCGGCGGGCGTCTGCTACGAGCCTGATATTTTGGTTGATATTAGCCAACATCGCAATAATTTGGGAGATATTAAGTACCACGTCACCGCAACGTAATACCGCAGTGACTCACCGCACAGAGAACGCGTTTGCTGGCTGTGAATACGGGTATTTTGTATATTTCCTTCTAGCTCGCTTGGTCCGCGCTTACGCGGCTGTTTGAGTAACGCATTCCGCGCGCTTACTTCATTTAGTTATGCGTGGAATGAGCAACGGGAATGTGCTGCAGAAGAAAATAAGGTGGAAATCGCGATGACAACCAGGAGAACGTGGAAGATATGGTTAGCTCACGCTAACGCTTTTACACCCTATCGTTCCCTTTCTTTTATTTCTTGCATTCGGTTTGTTTTATAAGATTGCCTTCCGCGCTCTGCTGTTTCTTTATTAAGGCGAAATACTTAACAGGCTCTTGGGAAGCGTAATGTGTCCATCGGTGGGGCCGCGGTACTAAAAATAAATACAAACCACGTAACTCTCGCGTCTCGTTCACTTGGTATACATTCCAAAGTATAGCGTGGAAAGTCACAAATGTGTGACTAAGATGACTGATGGGTCATGGCATTAGTAACTTGACATACTTGCATTCACGTCGCGATTAACGACAACAATATCACATGTGGTGCAAACCCGCATTTTCTGGCCAGAAACCCCTCTGATGGTGTGGGTGTGACGATAAGACCGTGTTGAATGCCAATCTCGATCCCAGCGTGTCGAACTTGCTCATATATCATGAAGAACTGAGAGCACAAGTAAAGGGTAATAATAGTAATGATAATGTCTGGGGTTTTACATCCATAAATAAAATTATGGCTATGAGAAACGCCGTATTGGAGGGCTCCGGTAATTTCGACCACCTGGGGTTTCCTTAACGTGGACCTAAATCTATCTACACGGGGGTTTTATGCACTTCGCCTCCATCGAAATGTACGCCGCCGTGGCCGCGAATCGAACCCGCGTCCTTGAGTTTAGCAGTACAACCTACCAAAGCCACTAAACTACCACGGCGTGTAGGTAAAGGGTGCGTGAGGAATTAACGCGGTAAAGAAACAAGACAAACCAAAATAAATGAAACGCTAACAGTGCAACATTGTGTACGTACACCTCATTTCATAATTACGAGCGAATGTCAGAAAACGAACATGACGCTTTACGGATGTGCAACTCGTCTTTCGCCTTCATGTGGTGCAAGAGCGCAAACACTAAGCAAATTTTAACATGAAAGTAACCTTAGGAATATTTATTGCGTATGCTCGCTGGTTCGTACACAGCAAATATACTTACTGATAAATATTTACATACTTGTAGTTACGTAATGAAAGAGGCAACTAATCACCAGAACATAAACTTCTCATGTTTTACTGATTGAAGGTCTGATTTTACTAGTTTTACTGATTTTACTGCTTACTGGATTTTACTGGTCTGGTTTTACTGATTTTAGGGATACGTAGAATGAATAGCGATATTTGTAGTGCATCAAAGATTACAATATTCAAGACGATTTTCCACTCCATATAATGCAAGCACAAACATCATCACGCGCCATGAATGCTTGTTAGTATATGTAAAAAATCCACACGTTAAGCAATAACTATGATATATCATGAGAAGTTATGTTGGTAATTTCAGAGAGGATTCACGGATAATAAAACAAGGATATTGCTACAATAACGTTTGCATAAGAAATGAGTGACTAACTAGGCCAGTAGTAGCTATCCATTCGTTTCAATGTAGACAAATATATATTGTTCACCTTTTTTATGTTTATTAACCTAGCTATTGGCTGGAATGGTTTTTCTTTCGAATGTCTGAATTTGAAACCAGCTTCGCTCACGGTGAACCTTTAAGGTACATCGTGGGCGAAGTTTGTATTGAAGAGTTAGCGTACAGCAAGAATTGTTCTTGTACGCTATATCTGAAGCGAAATAGGCCAACAATTGCGGCGTTAGGGCCGTCTCCGCTCCTTATTTTCTTTCCTTACACGAGCTCATGGCGCTCTGTTCATAATAAAGTATTGTCGAGGCTAAAAAAAATTATGAATAAATACATATGCATATGGCTCTAAACCACTACTGACCGTGAGCGAAAGGCGCGTAGTGGTGAGCGAAGCGGTCACTGCACGCACGTAAGTATTTCACTTGACTGCGCGAGTAATTTACTTTTTTCGTTACTCTTATTCTTGCAAGCATGGTGCTATTGTCCGCGTACGTATGCGAATAACGTTTACTTTTTTACGTTATTCCTTGCACGGGCTCATTTAGCGCGTTTCTACGCACGCACAGTTACCGTAATACCGCTCCCGAAGTCTAGCACGGGAGTTAGGCCGCGCTGATGAGTTTGATACGTTAGATTTTGCATTATCTTGCTGCCCAAGCACAAAGAAACGCTCAAAGATGGGTAAGCTCCTTGCAGCACCACACTGTTGAAGTTAAATAGAGTTTAAGTGCATTGCGTGGAAAACGAACGCAAAAAAATGTCACAGTTTCGCCCTAAGGGCGAAGCAATGAATGCGATAGCAACACAGCAATGTCATACGAAGTAAGGTGAGCGGCTTGGTAGCAATATGAATTGTAGTAAACATGAGCTGATTACGTAAGCAGGTGTGCTGCGGCGTAAGTAGACCGACATGAAGAGAGACTCGATGACCACGAGAAGGCGCGTGTGAAACGGTGGTGTTGATGAGAAGCGCTTCCGTGGGCAGCGCGTGCGAAGGGACACACCTGTAGCGCTGCACTGCCGATCCGGGCAGCATTGCATGTGTAGCGTGCGTTGGAAAATGTGGCCCGACTATTACGAACTGAATGAACAAGCGTGGTGTGAGCGCGCACAAACACGAAGAGATCACACTGAATGACAGCAGACAACGACTGTCAAAACGCTGGCAGCAAGCATACGCCGCAGCGGGCGAAGGTACGTGCGGTCTATCGCTTCAACGGAAACTGAGCGGCGAATGCACTAAAGGTCAGAGCCGTGTGGAGATAAGAGACGGTGCGAGCGAGCGACGAGCGCGGTTGTTGGCAGAGAAGTGCGCCCCCTCCCCCCCCCCCCCCCCTTGCTCCCTCCAGCGCTGGCTTCTGCTTCCTTGCTTGCGCGTGGGAGTTGAGTGCGTTCGCTCTCCGTGATAGCGCGCGTCCCCGCATGCTTCCGCTCGGGCATACGGCGCGCGGCGAAGATTTTATCTATAGGGAACCTCACGGCGACGACGACGGCGCCGACGGCAGAAATCCTGTTGAAGTGTCCATATAATTGCTATCGCAATAAAAACTACAGCGCCTAGCAGACGATCCTCGCTTCCCGCGCGCTTCGCGAGCGCGAAAACCCCACGGGTCCGGAGCAGCAGCGGCGCGGCGCGGCAGTTCACAGAAAAAGGCCCTCGCCGGAGTCGGCGCTTTGGACACTCCCCCATATAGGTGACCCGTAAAAGAGCGATGAATTCTGGGATGCGCCGTCTGCTCGCTGTTTCCGGTTCGAGGAAGCACAGCCGCCACCACCGCTTCGCCGTTTTAGCCTATTGATGCGCTTGCAGTCCGGCTTTGTCATACTCGAAGATTACCTGGTTGCATGCAGGCGCCTAGCAAAACCATGGTCGGCTGTTCAGCCGTTGGCTGCTCAAATTTAAGCATTAAAGGTAAACTCATGTAAGTTCGTTCTGCCTTGCAGCATCCCTTGCTGAGTCAGCTGGGCCCGTATTTTGTAGCGATGCCTTTCCGATGTTAATGCCTTTTCGTACTTTTCGCGCTTGGTCAGTGGTCAGAGCGACGGTCCGCTCAGGTTATCAACGGAATCAGCCGGCCGTGAGCCGCTCGGTGGATGATGACTAGCACAGATAAAGCATAACGTATCGCTACAAAATACCGGCCCTGTGCACAAACACAGAGGCATGGCTGCCACTTCCAAAACTGAACCATCAATGAACAAAAAATGAACGTACAGTGCCACTTATCAGGCCGCGATGAGCTGTGTAAGGACCGACACGGAATGATTTCGAAAGAGGACTATTTCTCTAACATTGACTCAAGCAACAATAACCATTCCAGTACTCGCATGCACATATAGAGGTATGATGAAAAAGGTTTTACGGTGGAAACTTAAACGAGACACAGCGAGATACCTACATAATACTCGTAACCAAGCCCACTTAGTTCCTTGAACACGATATAGGTAATGCCGCATCATAGGCGAGGCCCCCCCCGTAGTATAAAAAATATAACTTTTAACTACTATCACTTCAAATGAACTCAAATTACGACCAAGAAATGCCGTTGACAGCACGCAGTTTTCAAACATTTTCGCATTTTATTTCTAATTACGCTATAGCTGCGCTGTTACTGACGATATCGGTTGCAGGGACGATCACAGGGCAGTATTTAAGAGCGCTATAGATATCGCCCTCAGCACCCGATTTTCCACGTAATGCTCCTATACGCTTGATAAATTATCGAATAAAGATAGCTTTTTCATCTGTATGACTGACCCTAGGCAGAGCAGTCAGTGACAGTGCGTCCAAGCAGCGGTAAATGTCGTAGAGCTAAGCCTGGCAGAAGAAAAAAAGCCGCCGAAACGAGAACCAGAGTTCGTTATGAATAAAAGCGTATCCTTGCTTTCGCCAAGTCATTGTCGCGCCCAGACTGAACTGAAACCTAGAATGAGCTGCATCAATGTACGAACATTGCTGGGTCGACAAAGCGGACGGAAAGCTTCGCACGACTGACAGTTAAACCCGTAGAAAACACGGGCGCCGAGCATGCCGCCGCGTCGTCCGTCGAACCGGAAGCTGCTAGCAGACCGACGCGCCCCACAATTCCCTGCGATTGCTCGTTTTACGGGTCACCATGGGCGCCATAGCATAAGCGCGGATGCTGGCGCACAGAGTTGCCAGAGCGCGGTGGCGCTGGGTGAAACCATGGAGAATTTTTTTACCTCCATGGATGAACTAGAGTGTACTATACCATATTCTAGTACACTCTAGATAAAACCGTCTATTGGGGGCGAGCTCCACCACCCGGAAAAGCTGGCGCCACCGTCGGCGTGACGTGGATGAGGGATTACGTGGGCACAGCGGCCGCGTCGTCTGCTTCGGGAGCGCCGAAGCGCGCTGAAAACGAAAGATTAGTCCCACCTGCGCAAGTGGGAATGTTTTCCCGCTTCGGGTGCCTGCGTGACAGCAATAGGTAGTGACTGCCTTTGAAGGCGTCCGACATGGTAGGCTATTGATGGGTACCGCGCAGTGCCGGACGCGTCCGCGTCAGCCTTCACACGTACCCGCAGGCCAAGAAGCTGCGTGTAGCTCGGAACCGGCAAGCAGCCATCGGCTACAACGAGGAAGATTTCTGCTACAGCTGCGATGTTCGGTGAGTAGCAGAAAGCGCGTACTGGGAAGCTCGCCCGCGCACGCTGCCCGGTTAAGGTTATGAATATTTTGTTTATCAACTTGTTGATGCT
Source organism: Dermacentor silvarum (assembly GCF_013339745.2). Lineage (NCBI taxonomy): Eukaryota > Metazoa > Arthropoda > Arachnida > Ixodida > Ixodidae > Dermacentor > Dermacentor silvarum. The sequence continues at coordinate 60,253 of NW_023606016.1, forward strand.
AGATACTCGCAAGTTCACCAGAATGGAAAGGGAACGGTGAGAAGCACATTCAAAAAAGGCTTGACATATGCCCATGTTTTGTTAGCACCGAACAATGAATGTACTGGATTAATAAAAAGAAGCAGAGGAAAATTCGTCGCTGAGAAGACCGATAAACATACAGTACGATGCAACTTGAGAAATAACGATATTGAAAGGTCCAAGAATTTCGAAGAAAAGGAAATAAAATGATCGAATCGTCGCGATGGCACATCACGAGTCGTCGTGTAGCCTGGAAGTCCCTAGTTATAACGAAATAATTTTTGAGCAGCTCTGATAGCGTCCACGCAACAATGGTTGCTTGTGTACTGTCAAATGTTCATATGCTGGCGGCCATGACCGCTCACGGTGCGAAAACGCGCTCGCAGCGATACCGGAACATTGTGCGCGGACATGCATGCACACGCGCAGTCGGTCGCGGCGAACCCGTGCGATCGCTGGATTGAGGCTTCATTCTGTTATACTCCACTTGATTACACGGAGAGCACACTATAAGAACATATTTCACGTAGGCTGATCTCAGCGATTTCCAACCTTTCACACAAGAAACTAGTTCGGGGAACTCCATCTCGTCGACCGTGCGAATGGGCGTTCACTGCACGTATTCGGTAAAGCGATAGCGCCTGTAAAGTATTCTTCGCTTTTTGTTTGCCCAAGATTGTTATTTTGACAATAAGAAACTTCCCTCGTTTGTAGCGTCCTTACAGAAATGAGCAGGAGGCGTGTTGTTTTACAGCGTAAGCTGTTATGGGCTCATTCCAATAGCCGTTTCGGGTCGCGATGACGCCGCAGCCGGCGGCCGCGTAACCGATATCGCCGGAAACGCGAAAAAAGTACCCGATTCCCGCCGGGATCGAGCCCGCTGCGTGGGAGCCGGATACTCTACCACTGAGCCACGCAAGCACTCGCTATCGGGCCGCGGAAAATACCCTAAAGGCCGTTTCACATGGTGCGATTTTGCAGTGCGATTTCCGCACCGGAAGTGTGATTGCCGTCGCATGCGACGAAAGTCGCAGTCGCAGGGCCGGTTCTGCCATTTTCGGCTGCGACCAACCAGTTGGTCGCAGCGTCGCAACGTCGCAGCGATCGCTGCGATTTTTCCGTCGAAATTGCGCCGAGAGCTATTTCGCGGTCTGTTTTGTAAAATGGCGGCGGTCGCCCAACGCAGCGTTTCTAGATACTTTTTTGTCTAAAATATTGGCTCAACAAGTCTCGAACAGTGCAACTAATTGAGTGGAGCCTTGGATTGCGCAATCGGTACGTAACATCAGCACCGACACGCGAACAGTGCAGATAAAAACTCGCAGGTCAGATTCGGTTCTGTGATTTCTATGCGTTTGATGACACGCTACGTTGCTAACCACGTGACGCTTCTTTTCAGGTTAGCTTCGCGTGCTGATAGTACGTACTTTTGCGTGATTTTCCGTTATTCACACGGGCTGCGAGTTCGGAAATGCTACGAGCATGCAGGCATGGTCTTTGAGGCATGCTCACGGGAAGGCATGGTCTTCGGATGTCGTCGCAATTTTCTGGTTGTAGAGACAACTCGCGATATACGAAAACGCCACAGTTTTAGCGCGGTATGCTTTTACTGACGGAACAATTTAAGGAATATGCAACTACGGACAAATGCTACGGTCAGTAGGCCATGCTATACGCGCGACCATTTAGTTGCAGTTGGTTGGTTTGGGCTTTCATGCGCATTTTCCCCAATGAATTATCTTATTTCAAGGTTCTGTTACTTCCGCTGCTATACGCGACTGCTTATCAAGCTCGCAAAGCGAACGTGCAAACTATATATCGTAATGAATGTTCTAGAATAGCATATTTAACGCTTTAATTGGGAATAAACAGTATTGTCAATTTGTTTTCGAAGCAATATTTAAGCAGTTTTTTTCTCATTTTTCTGATGTATCATTTTTCTCTTACCAAAAACAAAAAACCTTCAGTGTGTTGTAGACTTTGTCCCCTTAATGCATCTGTATTAAACCTCACAATAACAGGTAATTGCTTATTTCGCTTACTTCAGTACATCGAATTACTTTTGTTTATGCTGCTTGTAACATATCGCAGTACTCAAAAGAAACTGCTTCGCCATAAACATCCATGCCTTTTCTTGCTTCTCTGTCTCTACTTCCTGTAAAACACATGCAAAAATGCGAAAAGCAGGCAAACACCTTGTTTTTATAAGCAGTACATAACTCATTAAACAAAAGCAGATCAGAATTGTGCAGTGAAGTCAGCCGGTTGCATTCCTTCCTGTGAATGATAGCATGTTTTCAAGTGTGGGTGGTTCTTGCATGTCCACAACTCATAAAGTGTGCAGACTCATCACGAGGCATAGGTATTGCCCATCAAGATGGAGGCAATGTTGCTAATGAGTCTGTACTTACATGTATTACTGCATAAACTCGTATAACCATACCCCATCATTACTCAGTCGAGCTTGCTCAGAGTCATAGTCACCAAAATTCTACTTATTCGAGCTTGCTCTGACTCATATTCACCAAAATTCTACTTATCCGAGCTTGATCTGACTAATATTCACAAAGATTCTACTCAGGCAAGCTTGCACCGAGTCATAATCACCAAAAATCAACTTGCCGAGCTTGCTTTGACTCATATTCACCAGAATTATACTCAGATGAGCTTGCTCTGACTTATATTCAACAAAATTCTACTCAGGCGAGCTTGCACTGAGTCATATTCACCAAAAAATCTACTTGCCGAGCTTGTCCTGACTACCAGATGACAATATTCACTAAACGTTTACTCAACTGAGCTGGCTCTTACTCGTATTCACCAAAATTCTACTCAGCCAGGCTCACACGAACTCAGACTCATGGTTAGTTCGAAGTCTTAGTGAGCCGACATTTGAGTGAGTTCACCGTGCTATGTATACATTGCATTATGTGACCTGTGCGGTGAATAAGCAAACATTGCATATGAGTACGTGCTGCATCGGGTGAAATAAGGACAACCGTACACACTGCAGTTAGTTTTCTAGAATTTAACTGACCGTTGCGTGAAAGCTTCGCCTCATGTCGATTCAAGCAAGTGAATTGGATCTGCATCATGCCAATCCTGCTGGCTGTCCTGGCCATTACTGGGTGGCCACATTTTGTACCTTTCCACACAAAGTTGAATAAATGACTGTGGTGGAATATATAAAAAAAAGATGCTTGCATCACTGCATTATAACAATCAGAACATGATACAAACACATGCACATAAGATGCACACAAATGATAAATACATAAACAGACGGAATCAGCTAGCCACCACCTATTGAAAAAAAAATGTGGTTGATCCCTCTTATATAGGAATCGGTATAGAACACGAAAGTGAAACGTGTCTTCACAGAAGTAGTGTAATGTTTATTGCACATTGATATAATGTCTATTGGTGTTTTGTGGCTAAAGCGCCCTTAGGCGTTGATGCACCCACGCTGACGCCTGGTGGCACGTCTCCTCCATCACGACTACCAACGTCGATGACCATGAGCAACCGTCGTGCATATGGAAGCTGCACTACGCTGCACACGCTAGCACAACGCGAAAGACGAAGCACGTAACTGACACTAATACAACGCGCAAGACAAAGCACGTAACTGAATCGTCACCGAGTCAAATCAGCGCGTACAGCGCGTCGTAATTGCAGCCTCCGCGATCAACTTCAGAAACATTTTCAGAGCTAATTGCGGAGGCCACGCTCCGCTGTGCTGAGTACGGTGAACGCCACCTAGGTGGCGTTGGTAGTGCTTCTTGATGCCAGCGTCCCTTCGAATGCTGGCATCGAGGCGTCGTAGTGCTGAGACCACCGAAGCGTTCACTGTCGGTGCGCGTTAGTGTCATAATGCAGTACTTCTCTTTTCTGCTCGTAGGCGGCGGCACCGCCCGAGCAAGAGCGCGGGTACACGGAGGAGTGTTAGATATATAAGGCGCGTCTGTGTAGCTCTCTGCAAATGCGTTTGTGGCGCAATGGGTTAAACGCTCGGCGATCTATCGTCGCGGACCGAGAGGTCGTGGGTTCGATTTCCAAATTTTGCATGTTTGTGGAACTTTTTCTTCTGGTTTTTTCTTTGTATTATGTTCGTGTACATTGTAAGCTGACGTATTTCCGTGACGGAAATACGTCGGTGAAGTCTTGGTGGACCCCGACATAAAACACTTTCGTGTTAAAAAAAGCAAAGGCCAATGCTGCAATGGGACTACGTATAACCATTCCCCTTGCCAGGTACAGTCAACCACAAAAGTTTGCGGACCACGCGAGCGCGTGGCCAAGAGCCTCTTCGCGACACTTCCGCTACGTCACCAGCGATCGACAGCAGCGCTACGTTGAAGACGCATCCCTCCTTAAATCTATGGCCTGTCTATTTTCGCACTGTGCGCAAATATTTTCTACCTATCTCTTTCAACGTGACGCGCTCTTGTTAGCCAGGGCTACTTGCTTATATTTTGAGAGCAGAATATCAGTACAAGTAATCAGACAGCGTATTCTTCGGCTGTTATCAGTCTATTTTCGCGTAGCCACGCTGTTTTTTTTTTTTTGTTTTTTTTTTTCGTGAGTGCGTGAGTGAGCGGTGAGGCAGCCATGGGACACAGATGCTTAGTCAGTAGGCAGAATTTTTCCGTTCCTCCCCCATCGCTAAGTGACAGTAGCGGCCGGGATTTGATCGCCTGCGCCCAGGTTTTGCTGCGCAAAGCCCGAACCACCGCGCTGCTATAGTGGTTACATTTAGAAAAATAAGAAATAATCGGGTGCGATGACTCTTTTTATAACCCTTTGCGATACGGCGTCCTCGTTTGGGGACTCGAACTTCGGAGGCGCGTCCCACGCCACGTGTTTCTTCAAATGACCTAAAACTCAGTGTGCACATTCGTGTCCGCTTCCTGATGGGACAACTAGCGGTCAGTTAACTTCATTGTCCTGCGTATTGCTGCAGATGATCACTTTGCTGGAGACACTACATGTTAGACAATCGTTCGACGTGCCGCGTTCCAAGACCAACGTCAAGAGTATTTTTTTTTCTCCGGTCGACACGAATACAACCGAAAAAGCAAGTATGCATGCGTTTCGGGCCTAATAGTTGATTCTTTTATGCAAGCATTGAAGCTGACGGATTTCAGAATAATTAGATAATGAGTTATACGCTAATTAATTTTTTTTACTGAAACTCGCACAAAACAGCACATTGCTTCGTCTTCTTTCTTGGAATGTAATAGTGAGCGTCTTGAAATGATGCCATGCGCATTTGACGCATTTGCAGACAGTGCATCATAATTCGTGTCTGAAGGGGATGAATTTATTCACAAGACATTTACAGAAGTGTCATGAAACATAGGTCTCTCAATGATCTAGTAGGAAGTGAAATGTCCGCCGTTTTCTAGCACCTTATTGATGCGTGTGGGCATCGACTCGTACAAAGATTCAGTAATCTCCGGTCGACCGCGCAGGCTTTCCCATTCTTGTGCGATCGCTTGCCACAGCGTATCGGCCGTGCGGCCGCGGTTGGCTCGTGTGGACAGCTGTTTCTTCAACATGCCCCAGACATTTTCTATGGGATTCAAGTCGGCGCCACATGGAGGCCACTCAAGCTGGCAAACAGCATGTTCTTCTAGCAATGACTGGACGACACGTGCTTTATGGATCGGGCTGCGGTCGTGTTGAAAAAAATAGCAGCCGTCGCTGAAGGGACCGTCCAGCGCATACGGAACGAGGTGTCTAGTGATGACGTCGCAGTACCGTGACGCAGTGAAGGGCCCTTCCAGACGCACAAGGGGACCAAGGCCATCTTTGCTGATTGCTCCCCACACGCTCACGGAACACCGTCCACTGGATAGAACACTCTGTGTGTAATTAAGCAGATATCTGCAAGAAATAGCATACAATTGGGTTCCAGCGGCGCGTCTAAAAATGTTGTGATTCCTCTTGCGTATGAACTTTATAATGCTGTTATAGAGTTGCAATAGAAAACGTGCAAACATCATTAGATAGTACTGAAAGACCCACTGGCAGCTTTTAATTAGCTTCAGAGTAAGTAGTACTATGAAACAATCGTTAATGTTTTCAACATAATACCACTACAGAAAAATCTCGTAATGTCCAAAAGCTCATTTTACGTGAAACATGTTGTGATGCAGAATTAGCTTCGTGAATTAACTGCCAATACACTGTAAACACACCTGCAGTTTAGTGGACGCCAAACCCGCTTCCAATCTTTCATTGCTGTAGCGAACATGAGTCGTTCTTGTAGCTGGCTGTCTGAGAGGCAGGGCTTCTGTGCTGCTACGAAAGACTGCAGGCCAAGCTCACTCAGCCTTCTTCTTACAGTCTCAGACGATACCGTGAGCGAGAGCGCTTCTCGGATATCCTCTGCACTTTGAAAAGGATCAGCCACGATGGCGGCCGTAATCAGGCGGTCCTCTTCCTCAGTCGTGGCCCTTGGACGCCCACTGCGCTCCATATCTGTGAATCTGTCATCGTCGCGGAAAGCTTGAATAATCCTATTCACGGCAGTCCGGCTCCTGTTGGTTGGCGGCAGATTTCGCGCTGAGGTATTCCCTCTATAAATAAACGCACAATGTGCCTTCTTTCGTCAAGTGGAACACGCAGCGGCATCTTTCCAAATAGGCAATCACCACGTGGCCTGAAGCAAGTCTACTACGTTTTCAGCGACTGATGCGAAGATGCGCCTGTGTGAAAGAAAATTTTTAATGCATCCGCTTTTTCTTTATTTTTGATGACAGTGAAATACCTCCCTACCCTTTCTCTCAAGACGCAGAAGCAGCAACACTCATTGGACCAAGATGCTGCCAACCAAAGTGCGCCAGTAAACGTCGCGTAAAAAAATCGTCGCAGCGCTTCGTGAAACTTATCTACCCACTGGCACACCAGTCGACAAAGGTTGCAGTGATTGCTCCGATACTGCTATCAAGCCAGATATGTGGCGGTCTTATCGCAGACAGCGCTCTGCGTCAACACAACGAACTAACAATGTCATGCACGGGAATAAAAAATTAACAGGCAGGCGAGTACCAAGAGGGCTCATATCCGGGAGAGCGCCCCTGTCGCCGCTAGGTGGCGTACCGCTAGGTGGCGCGGATAGGCAGTCTGGCACGCGCTCGCGTGGTCCGCAAACTTTTGTGGTTGACTGTACATGGGCTATAGGAGAAACACACGTGCAACCTAGCAGTTACCTTGGGGTAGCAGCTATATATGGACGCTTTTGCATTCGCAGCTGGCCACTCAACCACTCTATATAGTGTGTTCAGTGTGTACTTGTACTTATGCACACGTTTTATTTTCCATATCTCAAAAATTAATGTGGCTCCTCAAAATTTTGAGAATGTTTGGATTCTGAGGCTTGCAAATGTAAATATTTTATTCCATTCTCGTTCAAGGTGAAACCTCATACAAAAGCTTGGAGATATTGTGAATGCCCGTCACTTTCCATCAGAACATAAGTAGTCTGTTATTGAGATTCTAGCAGCTTTTCAACAGCAAGAAAGGGAATCAGCTTCCCTGTTTTCAGCATTGGGTTAACGCAGGCAATTCAGGCAGGCATAAAGTTTTTCTAATACAATCGGTTCGGGAATACCAGATTGGAGAGTGTACCTTGACACTTTCCTTGCACTTTATTTTGGTCAAAAACCTAGTTTGAAATGGCTCCAGTTAGCATGCTCTAACATTGGTTTAATATAGGTTAACTACATGACTAGCTTAACAGACTGGGATGCTGGCTTCATTTCCAGGAAAGAAAGCATAGTGCTGCTCCAGTTGCATATGTTTTTGGTTATCTGGGGTTTTCAGCCTCACTTTTAAGATAATGTGCTCAAGCAGGTAGACGCACACGTATGCTATTAGCGGATAGTTTCGATAGCTCCTTTCTTACACTTGCCACTATGAATACAAAATTTTAGCGTTCGATTTTGTTATTAAACAAACAAACGTACTGCTAACAAGGTATCTTAATGTTAGCCGAGGGGCTACGCGGCTGCGCTACGTACTGCAAAATATTGAGTTAAGCTTCTTGATACAGATTCACAGCATACTAAAGCGCGAGAAACAGGACGAGAAAATAGACCACGCCCATGTCCGTCAGAATGATATGATACTACGTACACAAGTGACTGCAGCTCCTAAAAAAATGTGGTGTCGGCTTTATGCCTGTCTAAATATTCAGAGAGCACTTGTATGAATATTTACAGCACACGCGCCGAGACGGACGAACCAGGCTGACGCTAAGATTAACGTTCACAACACAAATTCCATTGCACGTTCAGTAATTACACAGATCATTGCGGCTTCCTTCAGGGGCAGACCTGAGCTTTTAGGTTGGTGCTTGCTCTTAAGTTTGGTGCAAGAATATTGCTAGGAGCAGGAACCACTTATGCGCAATCACGAGCAATATACAGCCATCCATTTTCAGAAGCTGACGTTAAACACGGGTAGCGCGAGGGTCTCTGCGTTGACATGACGACTTCGCTGCAGCCGAATTCCGAATACTGCATATGCGATGACAACAGCTATAGGGCTTGTTGATAGGTCCTGTTGTAATTTGTTGTACCGCAGGAAGAACGACACGGGCAAAACACACACAAGACAGCACACAGCGCTAAACGACCACCTGCGAACTGCTGTTTACGTCCGCCATTTCTCGTATTGAACATGATAAACCGCTGTTGCGCACTCCAAAACAAATTAAACATTGAAGCGTTTTTAAATGATAAAACGCACGTATTAATTGGTCCTAATAAAGAGAAGTTAATTATATTATAATGCGCACGTCTTTAAAGAAATTATGCGGCGTGTGCGACAAAACCTGGCAGCAAGCAACCCTGGGCGTCGCATTGTTGAAATCGCAGTCATGTGAAAGAGCCCTCAAAAATCGCATTGCGACGCGTGCGATCGCTCCAGTCGCAGCATGTGAAACGGCCTTAAAGCAAACGCAGGGTGATGGCGCCATCTAGTTAAGGTGCCTGCAAACGCGGCGAGCCCGACATGTAAGTTGTAAGGCTTGATCGAGCTTAGCAGACTGCTGTGGAGATAGCATTACAAGCCGCAACTCGCCCTCGACGCCAGGCGGACAGTTGAGATCTTTCTCGCCAAAACGACGAGAACAGACTGGCGCGCAGACCCTGTTGTGCGTGGTGCCCAAATTGGAGCTAGTCTTGAGCCACCAGCTTACGCTGTGACTGTGCTGCGTGTGCCGCGCAGGCATGTGACTTTTATTGAGCGCTGACAGCCAAACCTATGAGGAGCCCGCCGTGTTACCCTCATACAACGCGTGAGGCGCTTCCGACAGATGGGGACTCCGTAAGTCCTCGCCCCCAATAGAGTGCTGCGATTTCGAGTGGCGTCCCCGTGCCGAGCGCGCGTCAACGCTACGTCGGACTATAAAATGGCCTTTAGAAGACTGCGCGCAGACCCCGAATATCGTCCCGATAATCGCAGTCGGCTAAGTTTGGCTAAGAACCAGCCAAGCCAAACCAAGTTAAGCAAAGGAAAGCAAAGTGAAAGCTCGGGAAGGGCCACCCAGTCTTCGCACCACTAAGCTGCCCTAATTTCTTGCTTTACTGTGAATACCATAGTGATCTACTTATGGTTAAACAAAGGCAACTAATTGATCAATTACCTTAGCCAGAAAATCCGCCCCCCTCCTTTTTTTGTTTATATAAGGCGCCTACTTAAGCAAAATCAGCAAACTATATAGTGGGATGACTAATACTTTTTAACTGTACTTTGATGCGAGCGCAACAGCAGTAATTTACTGCGAACGGATAGTGCGATTGTAATTGCAATAGCAATACTTTTAATACTTCTTATGTTATCTTAAATGATGTTCACGTTACTAAATGTTCGGAGTGTGTCACAGTTCATTTGGGAAAAAATTATTTGCATTGCTCTAAAAGGCACTGATTCGAGCTTATATCGCAGATAGCCGAGCGCCAGGGTTTGGAGAGTTTAGTTTCAGATAGCTTAGCAAATTACAAGCATGCTAAAGGCTATCGAATGACTGTGGCCGTTTTTAATTTGTTATTCCTGGCGCGAACGGTGAAAAGGATGTTCTACATCCACCGCCATGGCTGGCTGACGCCCCCAGGGTTGTACACACCCAGGAAAGCGGACGCGGGAACAGCCGCCGTTGTAGAACAATGCGGAAGTTGTGGGTTCGGATGCCACCGGTGGCAAGTTGTTTTCCCTTTATCTTATAATTTGTACACTTCAATTAAACACGAAATAATTTCCGGTATGCTCCTCTTGGTCTCATATGGTTGTATATAGCTACAGCAAGAATCGGTTCCCCTTCTTTTCGCTCATTACTGCTTATGTGCTATTGTGGATAAGTAAAGCGCTTGTCTACGGATACACTTCTCTGTCACCATGTCTTATGGCATGTTGCCGTAGTGAGAACCCACCTGTATGTCTCGCAAAGCTGGGAGGCGTGTTTGCCGAGGTCAGTGACGCTGGCGACGCTGTCGACGAGCTTGTCGATCTTTTCTTCATCCACACCCGAAGCCTGGCGAAGAAGTGCAGGATCTCGTTTCCGAGAATATGTCCATGAGCGCGTCTTCCTGGGGGCAGTACCCCAGGCGGGACTGCCACTGCGTCCGCAAAGGATAGAAGATCTCTGGTGTGTCAACTGACGTAGCTCATAATTTTATCATACATGTTCAGCTTTCTTCTGACGGGGGAAGTCAGCTGGTCAGTGTGATATCGGACGTATTATTATCGCGACGAAGTCTGCAGGTTTCGCGAACAACATGTTACATTTGGAGAGCAGTACATCCCTTACAAAAATGCCTATTAACATTTTTTTATAATTTCTAACTTCCCCTAGTGACTTTAGTGACATCCTATTTCCATGTACAATCTAGCAACACTTGTTTATACAATGTCAAAAGACACCCTACTTTCTTTTCTCTAAAGAACGTTTTCTAAAAATTGTGTTTAGAAATTGAAGTACTTTTTTATAAAGACAATTTTTAATACAGCGTCTTTAAAAATTGAAGTAAGTTCTTTAAAAAGACAATATTTAATAGAGGTTTAAAATTCAAATTACTTTGCTCTAAAGACAGTTTTTTAGCACGACTTTAAAATTTCAAGTAAACTTTATGAAGACAGTTTTCCCTACAATCCTTTAATAAATTGACGGCACTTTCTGCTAGGAGCAATTTAATAGGAAGGCAAATAATCATTTTATGCGTTTTTCAAAAGGCACGTTTCAATAAATTGTAACTATACACTATATAAAATTTTCCCTTAAGCATGTTTTCAATGGAACGCAATTCGACAATAACTAATTTTCTAAGGCCATTCATAGGCAACACAGAGGTAATGCTAGTCTTGTTTTGAATTACAGTTCGTAAATCATTATCTGCTGCTCTGGAATGCTAAAGAATTTCACGAACACGCAACTTCCCACACTTCTTAGAGTAGTTTCCAAACACACTCCATGGTTGTTCCACAATAATTACTTTGTATATCTAAACATGTTTCAAACCCAAGTCGGTGGCCAGTTGTTGACGGAGTGTTACTATAATGTTTAGAGAAATATATGCTAGTAAACTGTTAATGGAACAAATTTTTTAAAGGTTCGTCTGGACCAAGTGAGCCTTCGCTAGCGTCAGCACAGCTGAAGAAAATTAGTTTGCGCTACACGAAGGGAACGGTGCGATGACAATGCATACCGCGCACGATCAGCCACGCAGCTTTAGCACGGCTGTAGCACGTACTGCAATCCCACCAACTTTGTAACGAGGTAATCAGATGCGGTGCACTCCACGATATAATAAATTGTACGCTCTAAGCTGGAACAACGCTTCACAGTAGCGTCACGGTCTTTGTTTAGAAGAACTCGATGCAACACGGCGTGGAATGCTGCCGCGCAAACATCAAAAAGGCTGCAGAGTGAGAGCAACTTACTCTGCCAGCTGTTGACCTAAGAAAGTGCACAGGTCGAACAAATGCTCAACCGGTTTCAAGTGTCATCTTTTTAAAATTAGTCTGCGAAAAAAAAATGAAATTATTTTTTGCTGCATAAAAAATTCACGAGACATTCCACTCTGTGAAGGTGATGACCATCTAAGCTGTTTAGCGCACGACACAGAGGTGACACACAATTTTGAACAAAGGCATGAACATATTTATTGTCCTGTTCGTAGTCATCGTGACAATAAGTACGCTCACCCATTCGCGTATCAGCTCTGTTATTAAATGTGTCCGTCACGTAAGACGGACATACCTGCTTAATCATGCCCCCATAAACGCGGCCTCCCCATTACGGAAGCAAAATTCTGCGTTGGAATGATGAGCGGCAATGGAGACAGCTGTATAGAAGAAGACGAGCAGTGACACGAGCGCATTCGCGCAGTTGCGCCGGTGGGCGCCAACCCTTGATCGCCTTATCAGGCGCCCACTACGTCCTACATTCACAGAGACATCGTTTTATACACAGGTGGCCGTTAAACGGAGCTCCGACGCGAGTGTCGATATGCTTTTGTGTGGGCTCTTTCACTCTCACTTTTTAGGGGTCCGCGCGGACGCCACAAAAACCTAGCCATAGGCTGTAAAACGCGCCCCTATTCGCACACTTTCATCCCTTCCTCCTGCCGATGGCTCTTCCACATTAAACGAAACTGATAAGACGTTGCAACAAAGCGAAGACTGAGTAACTATAAATGTAAACTTAGCGGCTTTACGCGATTGTTGCTAGCTGCGAGAAAACACGTCGAAAAGAGATATGCGCTCCTAATATTAAGTGCTTTCGCTTCATAACACGACGACAAAGTTCCGACTTAAGTGCTTTCGCTTCATAACACGGCGACAAAGTTCTGGGCTCCGTCCGATAAGGTTTTGCAGTGGCCATTGCGGCATTCCGCAGTTGCAAGACCCAGGATGTCGAGGGTCATACGCTTGCCCTGCTTTGGACGCCCAAACACCGATGACGTCATAGCCGCCATGATTTGGACTTAACTATAACATCGGTACTACTTGACCAGAATCGCTTGTCTTGCGCTGGTCACCACGAAACATTTTATTGTTTTGTTTTTGAATTCGGCAAGTGCTAAAAGATGTTCTTGTGCAAAATAGAATAACCATAGAATTTAGCCTATAGGATGGATGGATGGATGGAAAACTTTAATGAACGTCCTGAGGTACGCGACTCAGCGCGCAGCGGGCCGCTCCCACGTTGGGACAGTCAGGCCATGCCCGACCGCCGCATCGTGGGCCCTCTGGACAGCCCATAGTTGCGCCCCGGCATCGGGGCTCTGATAGCGGAGAGCCACTTGTCCTCATTTATTTGTTCCGTGCCTAGGATATTTTTTATTTTTATTACATTTGGAGTAAAACTCGTCTTTAGAACATTAACTATCTCGTAAAGGAAATTATACAGCTCCTAACAGCATAAAAAATTAAACCAGCTTTCTTGTAAGGTTGCATTTCGGCCTCGGCCAAAGGGTGCAGTACAGTACAGGGTACAGAGAGAAAACATTTATTTGGACCATTGAGGTCGTTGATCTTGAGGTCGAGTGGGTGGTGTCCTCATTCCGGGACTCCACTGGCGATGGCTGCTCGACGTACTTCCTGTACGAGAGTTTCTTGTCCCGCCAGGGTACAGAAAACGGTTCGGTAAATGAATGGAACCACGCTCTATGCAAAATAAAGATTAACGGGTTGACCACTTAAAGTGTCCAATATCCTACACCCACGAATGAATGGTAGCAGTGCGCTTACAGCTAGTTAAAGTAGCAACGGAAAGACACTTTATGGGCACACTTTGCAGGCACAAGTCAGCTTAAGGAACATTGTTCGGCACAGACTGTCGGCAGAATCGACGAGAGGATAGAACCTAAAGCACTTCCCAAGTAGATTATACTGGTACTAGTAATAACTTTTGTTGGCATTAAACTGAAGGCTCGTGCCAGATCGGGTGACACGAACCAGAGAATGAAGTAAAGTGTATCTACAAAATAGCGCAAACTTGCTTTACTTACTCTGCCTGAATTAGTAACGTCACCATGGCTAGCCAGTGAGGAGTAACTGTCGGCAACATTTCTTTCATGCCATTCTGCTGGCTGCTAGCAAAATGTTATATAGCACCAAACCTTTGTTTATTCTGAATTGTTTATTTTTCTTTGCATATTGCTTTTCGACAGAAAACGTAAATGTGTACAGAATGAAAAGGTGTTCATGTAGCATGCCATTTGGCTTCTGCACAAACAGAGTCTCTGCTTGGTCACCAGCAAAAACCAGACATTTAGAATTCTTAGGTATGTAAGCCGCTTGTATTACAAAATACATAGCTGTATGCAATCTATGTATATATGCCTGCTTTCACACCAATGTCCACATGATAAAAATCAAAGCTGCCCGAAATTTGCATTCATGACAGTGCTCTCAGGCGTGTCCACCTTGCGCGACAGCGCTACACGCCTCGACGTGTGTAAGATGTTCCCTAAGTTCCCCTCACCGCATCTTCAAAAGCGCAGCAACAACTTTTGTCACAAACGACACATGTACGAAGCTGGAAAGACCGGTTTAATAGGGCTTCTCTATCGGGGTACAAAAAAGAAAACGCGGTCGGCAACTTATGCACAGTTCTCCTCGGAGCCCACGCACATCGCATAAAACGAGCACTTTTGTGCCTAGTACGACGCGTTCCACATATCACCGTACGCGTTAATTGTGACCCGACACGAGGGATAGCACACAAAATTGCACCGTGTGTCTTCCGCTTTATTGGCCGCCCCAACAATACGACTTCACTGAGGGAGCTTGTCGGGATATGGGGGGATGCCAACGGCCTTCTGCTCGACACACCGAGCCCCGCGGTTGGCGCATGCTGCGCATCAACCGCGGTCCGGCACAAGCTCGAGGAAACAATAGACGACAACCACGTGTACACTCGGAAAGCATTTATTACGACTGCAACTAACACTTCGAGCAGGCCAGCTAGCTATAGTTGACATCGCTGAGGGTTCCCTCGAATAGAATAATACACTAGGTAAAGAAGGGCTTCCGACTTACCAACTGGGGAATACGGGGGGGCCGCGGCAAGAACGCGGTTGACTAACCACGTGCGGGAATACGGGAGCGGCGGCGGAGACTTCCGCCGTCGCTGCTTGCTGGAGACCAAAGAGGACCCGGGCGATAGGGTTGCCAGATGGCCCCAACAAAAAATAGCCAAATGATCCCAAAATGTAGCCCAAAGATAGCCAGACCCAAATTTTGTGTGACCCAAAAGTAGCCAAAAACATAACCAAAGTTTGATGATGTTCTGCAGGTGTCTTATAGATAGTACAGATGGTCCGCCGGCGTATTTCCGGCTCCAAAATTATTTCCGCCTCATGCAACCAGCACAACAGTGACCTCAAGATCTGCGTAAAGAATTCTAGTGAGAGCTGCCGCTCAGACGTGGATTTGGACACCACTTATTGTTACAACGAGCCGAAGGATTTCGTTTCCGATTGATTCATGACGCTATCAGTATTTACTGAGTCACGTTCTGAGCTAACTTTAGTTCACGCCTCGCTTTACTCGAGGCATTTTTCTATAAGTGTCGGGCAAAGTACTGCCAGCTCCAGCCTCTAGGATCAGCTTCGGCTGGTCGCGATCGATTGCCCAAGAGGCGGCCCGAGCTCAATGCATTTTAGAATAGTGATGCCTTTCCTAAGCTTGATTAATAAAATAAGCATGTCATTTCTATCCCGCTCTCTCTTTCTCAATTTTGTATTTTTTTTCTCGAAAGCAGCTTGACGCTGAGTTAGCAAATGCTGCCGCTTAGAGGCACACTGGACTCTGGAGAAAACTTGAAACCTTCTCGCATTTTCTTCGTGCGAAGAATGGACATTTGTGACTGCATTAGTGCAAAAACGGAACGAACTGCTGGCCCATAGAAGAAGAGGAAAATTAACGTTTACAGTTTCAATTGCCACCTGGATTACGGCGCTGGCAATAACCCAGATGGTATTAGTATCGAAGCGTAGAACTGCGCAATTTTTAAGCAGGGAGTCCCTAGCAAATTTCGTGCAATCTGAAGCGTAAGTTTCTGTGAATGCAGGCACGAATGCGTGTGTTGCGATATTTCCGAGGGGGCTATGTACCTTACCTTCAGTGTGAATTGCAAAAACAAAGAATGTAATTCCACTAGGGAAACACATACGAGCGCGGCGACGATGTTACCGTGTTTGAACTTTAGACGCAACCTCACTGCAGTGACGACCACGGTAGAAATGCGCTTGGAGTGCCCATATAATTGCTATCGCAATCAAAGGAAATACCTCTTGCTTAGTTACCTGTTATTTTGTCAGAGACAACCACTTTTGAAAGCATCACTGGTGAAAGCATTCTCACGTTCCAAAAATACTCATTTTACGGGTGGTCAGCCCCCGGGGCAGACAACAGTAAAGGAAACGAGCCCGCGTACTCTGATAACTCGTTCTTCGCGAACACACTCGGTTCGACCAGGCTGGCGCACCTTCCGTTACCGTCACTACGTCACACTAACTGAAAATGGCGCACGTGCGTTCTTGCTTCTGCAAATAGGGAACGCAATAAATATCCTATAGCGCATTCGATTATGCTTTCTTTAATAAAGCCGGTGGGCCGGCAATATCTGTGTGTTTCCAAAGACTATAGAAGGGAAGAGGGAACGGAACGGCAGCGGTCCTCCACGCGCACCGTGCCGTGGCTACCGATCTTGAGATAACGGCAGACGAGACGAGCGAGTACAAAGTGCATCCACCGCAATTACGAAGTGCGACAGTGCGCTCGCGTCTGTGCCGGAGTTCGTGATCATGTGGGAGCCTCACGCAAGACATTGACCCTACCTTAAAACATCCTCATTCTCAATTGCAATATTTGAAATTTTGATTGGGTTTTATATGCTTTGCAGATGCAATAGTTGCCTTCGAATGCGAAATGAATTTCGGGACATTTTGTAATAGAGTAATAAATTTGCCGAGTTTCTTACTCCATTCCGAAACAACGCACCACCAGATGCTTTTAAAACCAAATATGCCCACAAAGTAAAATTTACCTTTGAAAGAGGGGTCCTTCTCCCATTCCTTCTTATATGCACGGCTGTATTTCGCCCACTTGCCCATGCCTAGTTTTGAAAACGGTTTTGTTACTGAACCACGCGTGAAGCGGCAGCAGATGGCACCGAAACCAAAACAGAAAGAGAGCGTAGCCTGGAAAGACGTGTAAACAGGGCAGCGATGACTTAACGCCATCCACTCAGCGCCGACATTGCCTAAAAACACAGCCTTGCCTACGTAACTTTTTTAGCAGCAATGAGCTCTGGGTTTTCATAAACTGGCGTTCCCAAATTTGTCAGTGCTGACGTGGTCCCCGGGACCCGGAAGTCCTTAATACAAAAATAGCCCAAATATAGCCATGTAGCCAAGTCGGAATTTTCGACGCCAAGCCGTGTAAAAAGTAGCCCAATTGGCTATTAATAGCCCAATCTGGCAACCCTACCGGGCGATATCAGCGGGATCTCACGTGACCCACCCGGTGGCGCTGATAGCGCTTGCGATTCCCGCGCGCCGCCCGGGGAAGGAAGTTTCCCCTCTCCCAACTCTCCCTGGCACGCATGCGCTTGACGCGACGTTCGCTGCCCGTGCGGCGGTTATGGGACCCGAGGATTCCCACAAGCTTAAAGACGATCTGCAGCAGCGCTAAGTCACCAACCGGCGCACTAATTTTCGGCGTGCCATCCGCGAGGCCAACGCACGCGTGCCGCACTGCTTACGGCTCTGGGCGACTCGGAGAGGGTGACGTGCCCCATGTAACACTCGCCCAGGCTCGGCCGGGCTAGGCCCGCGAGCATCTGTGCCACGGCCGTCTTGCCGCAGCCATGCACGCCCAGGAGGCCGAAGCACTCGTCCCGGGAAAGCGCCAGGTTGAGGCTGCACACTGTGTAGTCGTCCTCGTACCACTTGTGCACATCTTCGACCACAAGGGCGTGCTCCTCCAATGCGTTCCTCTCACACACCTGGCGTACCTGCAACAAGGCCGCTTCAGGGATAGCTTTCAACCCGAATTCGGACCACGAGTCACAGTCGTGGTGCCTAAACATGCAAGCTTGGACGTTACGGACAAAAAACTCAAGTTGATAAGATTGCTTTCTCGAAATATTTCTCTAGCGCCAATCAAATGCCGAGAAAATGCCATAGTGGTTTACCTTCAGGTCCGTGCCATTATTGAAACTTTTGAATCGATAAGCTATTAGCTTGTCTTTAATGAAGAACATACTTTTCCTACTTCTATATGCTGAAAAAGAAATTAAATGTTTTTTTCGAATACAGGCAATAATATTATCTTAGCTATTTAGCGTAATATATATATATATATATATATATATATAATCTATTTAGGAAAAAAAATTCCAACACGTATCCGCAAATGACATATACTCAAACCAGGGGCGTAGCCAGGGGGGGGGGGGGGAGGGGGGGTTCAACTCCCCCCCGAATTCCCCCCCTCCCCTCGCTTACCCACCCTTAGTTCTCGTCGCTTCGCGCTGACATAATTCATGAAACCGGTGCTACTATCACAATTTCATTTCTGGGCGCTTCCGTTGGGTTGGTAATTTACAGCGAATCATTTCTGCATATGGAAAAAACTGTCGCGGTGTTTGTCAAGGCTGTGACACTCTGTGAAGTTTTGGGCGAGAATGTGGCGGCCGCATTCTGAAGCAACAAATGCGCAACAAATGAAGCAACAAATACGGCAGCCGCATTTTAGATGATGGCGAAAACGCTCGAGGCCCGTTTACTTAGATTTAGGTGCACGTTAAAGACCCCAGGTGGTCGAAATATCCGGTATACATTTCCGCCGCTTCCCTTGAGGTGCCGGTTAGGCCGCGCTCGCGCAGGATCTTAGGCTACGTTCACACTTAGTCTCGAAGCTGTCGGAAGCGGCAAATCTTGCAAAAATCCGCCCACCTAGGCGGCAAAACAGGCAGAAAAACAGGCAGCGAGGCAAATCGTTCTCGGACCGATTTTTTCGCCATGGCGGAGCGGAACGCGGCGGAAAGTCGTTCTGCTTCACTGGAAGCTACACTAGCATGTAAACAACCGGTCGTAAAATTGAACATTGCACCAAAAGTGTAGGCTGTAATGCTGATCGACGCGATCAAGAACCAGCCCTTGCTCTACGACAAGAGTAGCACTAAAACGTACTGTCAGCAACACTCGCGATAGTATTCAACGTCGCGCGACCGGAGGTGCGGCAACGAAGCCTTGGCGTGACCCAACTTCTCGCGCTTTTGCAAAGCCAGGTGAACCCACCACCGCCGTTTCCGAAGTGTCCGCGTCTTCCGTTTATTCATTGTCCATTTCTAGAAAATAAGTAGGTAGAAGTATAAAAGCCATTTCTTCTTCCACTTCCACGGCAGACAATAGTTGGGCAGATTCCTCGTTGCGCTCCATAATTCTCCTCGCACGTGTACGGTATGTTGCAGAAGTCGCGGGACGTTTTTCTCGTCGCGACGATACATTGGGAGCGTAGGTCTCACGTAGGACGCGCAGGCTTTGGGCGAGCCCCAACACAAGGGCCAGCCCAGGTTTTAGCTATGGTGTTCCCGTTGCCCCTTTGGTGTCCTGGAGGCGCCGACAATACGAAATGATGAAAGTTATTACAACTTTTAAATAAAAGCTATTAAAGAAATATTATCACGCCTAGGCACCAACCTGTGACTCAGCGCTACCGCGCCCGTGTGAGGAGATTACGGAACGCCAACGAGGAATTTACCGAAGGTCGATGATCACTTTTGATCATGTCTTTGATCATGTCTTTGGTCCCATGTCTTTGATATACATGTATAGAGTCTGCTTAAACTACCGATATTTATTATTGATCACGTAACGTAGAGGAAAGCAGAAGCTTGCCCCCCCCCCCCCCCCCCGTTCGGGGCCGGTGAAACCCCCGCCCCGAAAAAAATTTCTGGCTACGCCCTGACTCAAACGCACTGAGAAATAGAATGTGCGGAATTGGTTAACTGCACGAACACGCATTTTATCAAAGCTGGCATGAGCCATGTACACGCGTTGCAATCGGAAACAGTCACAGGTTTTCCACACCACGTGTGTCGAATTCACTTTTCTAGAAAGCGACTTGTCTCAGTGAAGTAATACCCCTGTACACGGGCACTTTAACGGCCGTTAAGGAAAACGGCAGGGGCCGTAACGGCCGTTAGGCGGCCGTTAAGGCCAGCTAACGGCCGTTAATACCTCTGTTACACGGGCACTTGCAACGGCCGTTAACGCAAACGGCAGTTGAACGCCGTAACGGCAGTGGGAACGGAACGGTGGTGGCTGCGCGTCACGCGGCACTTCCCATGTTCAGTCGGTTCACTTCCGGTGGACGATTGATCACGTGACTCTGAAAATTTTTACCTCGCCAACACGAAACAATGTTGTTTCTCTAATTATTTTCCGCAATACGTGCTAATACAGTACTCTGGTTTTTTTCTTTTCTCTTTTTTCTTTTTTTTCTTTGTTTTTTTTTTTGCGCCGGCGCGCTCGCCTGGAGAGGAGATGGCGGAGGAGAGAGTAGATGGCGGTACTTTTCCTATATAGGGTTTTTTAGGTAGCACCCGTGTGAAGCTTCGAGAGATCGGCACGGTTACAAAACACGCACAGCTCTTTCACGCACGGTTAAACTGATGAAGAAATTGTACTCCTGTGAAGACAGGCACAAAGATGGAACGTGCTGGCAGCCCTTGCTATGAAATCCATTTCAATAATCTCTCACCTAAGTTGTGATCGGTGCTTTGATGGTGCGCGGTCCTCTCGATGTGACGTTTTGTGACGTGTTTTGGCGATATTGTTGGATGGCTTGTTGTGGCTATAAATTTTGAGCATATGCTAATAAAACCATTTGAAATTTGGAGCTCTGTTCTTTCCTTCTTTTTTCCGGTTCGGCTGTTTCTTCTTTTCCCTTGTTGCGCGTACCTGCTTGAAAAATTGGGAGACGCTTAAAACTTCGCCTTGAGAGTGGAACGCGACAGCATTCAAAGATCCCTAAACTGCTTCTCACGATTCCCGGCAACTGCAGCTTACATCATAGTAACTGTAATGTTTACCCGGAAACACTGGCGGCGAACACTATTGCATGAAGGAGCGCTTTCTGGTAGAAGCGCCGCCGCCTGCGTGGGGCGGATCCCGGAGGTAGTGCACAGCCGCGCCAAAAAAATTACATCATTTTCAGGTTTCTCTTATTGTTTCGCACTTTTAATATATCAGTTTGAGAAGATTTAACATAAAGGGCGTGCGCTGTCGGTGTTTTGTTCACGACATTTGCTTGTGGGCTGTCATTCTCAAAGTTCAGAGGAATAACTTGTCAAGAATGCACGACAAGATGTGAGCAACTTTAGTGATATAATGGTGTGGCCAATAACCCGTATATACCGCAATGTCATATAACAAGGCGTGACATATGCATATACCTAAATATATACGGAAATATTGCTTACGAAAACACCGCCGGCGCCGACAGCGGATTTTTCTGCGACATGGGGTCCTTAACGCTGTACGCCGAAGGCCTTCATGGCGTCACAGTATGGTTGGAAAGGGGCCGAAAGAAAAAAGCACCGTTGGCTCTACTAAGCCTTATCCTAGAATAATGAACCGGGCAGGGTCCGAAACGTCGGGTACATGAAGTAATCGTTTTGGTTGTTGTCAAACGCATGCCCTCTCAGGAACGTCGTCGTACCTGACGCGTTTCCTTGGTAACCTCCGTGTCGATCGGTCTCTGCTCGGCCACCTGTCCCACGTAGTCAGTGCAGAAGAAGAAGCGACCCCGAGTTGTAGCAGCTGAGAAACACGAGCAGCAGCAGAGCCTCGAATATGAGCAAGTACGTCTCTAGGCCGACCGCCGGCGAGCTCATCTGCAACGGGCTCCAGTCCGCGGGTTGGCCCGTTTGCCTTTCTGCGAATAGAAGCGCCGCTACGGTTGTTTTCACCGATGTTACTTGCAGTAGAGAGCTTTAGTTTGTCCGCGAACGTGCGGATTACCGGGGCGGCTGGGTTGGTGCAGAGCTCAACCAGAAACACGTAGCTATTATTGCAGTAACCCAGTTCGCTGTCGGTGTAAATTATCAGCAGAGCCGTGGACACGTTGCTTCTTAAATGTTTTTTTTTTCGACAACAGCACTCTCGGAACACGAAAAAACGTGGTTGAAGCGTCACAAGATGTCGCCACCAGCGTGTTGGTGTTGCGCATACGCCACTCCACTGCGCTTACCAGCGTATGCGGGACGTCGCGGTGTCATGCACGTCACTGTGCAGCTTTGAATGTCGACGAAAGTGCTTCTCAGGGGCGGTATTCTGTAAGAGCCCAATTAGTGGACGCTCCATTTCGGCTGTCGCTGATTGGCTGCTGCTTCACGTGCAGGCACCTTCCTGCACATGAAGCCAGTCAGCGACAGCCGAAATGGACCGTCCACTAATTGGACTCTTACAGAACACCGCCCCACGCGTCTGCGCTCAACTATGACCACAGCGCTGCAGCTTTTCTCGTGCAAATGGTACCTCCAATCGCTGTTTCTTAAGTGTCCCCTGTCACCTCATCGAATATATTTCTGCAGATGATTTTTTATTTGTTTACAGATACTGCAATCCCCAAAGGGATTTTAGCAGGGTGGAAGTACAATATATCAGCGTACAAATGCAGGCAACAAAACAAAGCACTACGGAGTACATTGCCTATACAAAACAACATCAGTTGATAAACGTGGCAAAAAGAAATGAACCAGGTCACATATTGTAACCCAATCAACAGATGTTAGCAGCAAATAAAGACAACGAAGGCTTAGTAACTTCTATATTAGTCATTATTCCATTCAATCACAGTCCTAGGAAAAAGAAATATTTAAAAGAATTATTTCTTACGCGGAATGGTGTCACTCTTAGTTGATGCCTTTGTCTTGTGGCATACCCGGATGAAAATGTAATTATATCAGCGATGTTAATGTTTTAATGTTCATTCACAAGCTGATATAAGAATTTTAGTCGGGAAACTCGATTGCGCTCTGTTAGTGCAGGCAAGTTGGCTTGTTTTAGGAGTTCTGTTACTGAGATACAAGAGAAGTTATTGTAAATGAGGCGAACTGCCTTTCTCTGCACCCGTTCGAGCTTTTGATGTTATTTTGAGTAAACGGATCCCAGATAATAGCTGCATAATCTAGTATTGGGCGTATAATTGTTTCACACGCTAATAAGCGAACGGGACACGTGGGCAGCTTTAATACTCTCCTAAGAAAAAACAATTTACGATAGGTAGTCCCTGGGCATTCAGGGATTGACGGCAATGACCCATCAGCTCGCCCGTGACGCTTCTGACCGGGCACCGCTGATTCCCTGGCCCAAGCCCTCGGAGGACGGTGGGAGACTCTCCCTGCGCCGCACCATCCAGGAGGTCCAGCTCCGTCTCGACAAGCGCCTCTACCCTCCCCCTCATCCATCACTCACTGTGTGGGAGGCTCGCCTTCTGCGTCAAGTCCAAATGAATGCACTGGTTACCCGTCTGTTTCTCTTCGTTATCCCCAGCTGTCCCAACTGGCCCTCTACATATGCGGACCTAGCTGATTGCCTTTTCCACTGCCCCGCTGCTCAGCAATCGCATTCCTATCCTCCCCCTTCCCTGGCTCGACTGGCTTGGCGCTGAAGGGGAACAGCGTAGACTTGCCGCGGTTGATATGCTCGGCTTGCAATTTTTGGCCGAATAAATGTCTACTACTACGATAGGTATTAGTGGTTACTTTATCGATGTGCCGATTCCATTTGAGGTTGTTAGTTATCCACAGGCCAAGGTGCTTGTATTCTGTTACTTCAGATAGAAAAATATTGTTAGCCGAGTAATTGAAACTAAGCTTACGCGTGATCTTTTTGTGAGTAATGCACATAAAACAGTTTTCTCAAAGTTCACTGACATCTGCCAATCTTCACACCAGGCAACTACCTTCTGATATGCATCATTTGGGCTCGGTTGCTGTACCACAATGCAGACAACTAACCCGTTGCTCTTCGCTACGCGCAGGTATTCGTGGCTATGATCGCCCACGAGCTGCTGTCTTCTCGGATAGATCCTGCTATCGACACGTCACTGGAATGTGCGCTGCTGCCTCACAACGACGAAGCCGGCGCATACACACCATGTGCGCGATCTGGCGCCTTCACCACAAGGATGGACTGCGCAGCGTCATCGGTGTCAACGCCGCCATCCGTCATCTGGATGCTGGATTCACTGTGGGAAATCCCATCGGCACCGACATTCGTGCTCCCGCCAAGTATAAAGCAGCCGCGACTGTCGACAGCGTTCTGTGGGCTCGGTTGCTGTACCACAATGCAGACAACTAACCCGTTGCTCTTCGCTACGCAGGTTGGTAACAAGCATTCTCTTTTTGCAAAAAGATCTAGCAATTACCTTCTGGTGCAGCTGCCCCGGTGCAGTGTCGCTATTGCTGTTGAATGTGTTCTTGCAGTTCGCTCTTTGCTTCTCTTATCAGGAGACATCGAACCAAACCCGGGTCCCGATAGTGCTGACCTTGTACTAATAGAACTGCAGAAACTAACAGCCGGCCAAAAGGAAATAATTACAGAAATGAAAGATATTAAGAGCCAACTACTGGCGACGAACAAGTTGGTGTCGGACTTGAATTCCCGAATGACAGTCGTCGAAAATCTTTGCCAAAGCATCATCCCTTTACGAACTGAAATCGAAGCCGTAAAAACAGAAACTACTAAAATTACTGACCTAGCCGCATGCTTGGAACGGCGTATGGATGACGCTGAAAACCAATCCCGTAGGAACAACTGAATCTTTTATGGCGTTCCTGATACTAATCCCTCTGAGGCCCAGTCTGAAGGAACCGTAACCCAGCTGTGCTCTCAGCACCTTAGCATTAACATAGACACAAAAGAAATTGAACGAGCACATCGCCTTGGGAGGCACACCGCTGGGCGCCGCCGCCCTATAATTGTCAAATTTGCATACTTCAAGACAAAAGAGACCATCTTATCAAATGGCCGCAAGTTTAAAGGCACAGAACACAGTGTCGGTGAAGATTTTCTAAGACTGTGCAGAACGCCCGCAGGCACCTTGTCGCTTTTGCAAAAGGGAAATCTGCTCGCTTTTCATTGCGTTATAAAACATTGCACATAGGTACTAAACGCTACATATTTGACGAGCCATCACAGACCGTCAAAGAAATAGCATAGCAATCGCATTATCCTACGAATCTAAAGAGAACTCCCCCTGCCACCCCGCGTAATAATCTGTCTTTTTCAGTATTTTTTTTCTAACATACGTAGCTTTCTACGAAAACGTGAACACGTATCAAACCTTAGGTCATCATCCGCCAGTAACTTACTGGTACTAACAGAAACGTGGCTTACAAGCGAGATCAGTGACCCAGAAGTTCTGGCCGATCTTCCTAACTTCGACGTTTATCGATGCGATCGGAGAGACGCACGTGGCGGGGGTGTTCTGATTGCCGTGAACCAACAATTGCCGTGCACACGTGTTAACATTGACAGTGAACTGGAAATATTGTGGTTAAAATATCAGTGTTCCCCGCAAACAGTGCTGCTGGGTGTTTGTTACAGACCCCCTCACTGTCAACCAAAGTTTTCTAATCTCTTAAACAACATTTTAAATGAAATTACTTCAATCCACCCCAATGCTATTATTTATCCTTTTTGGGGACTTAATCTTTCCCGGCATTAACAGGCGCGATGGAACTACTTCACTAACAAATCAATCTGAAGCGAGCGACTTCATAGAAGTTTGTTTAAATTACAATTTAACACAACTAGTGCTGGAGCCGACTCGTATCTCGGAGACTTCTGCCAATATTTTAGATCTCATACTAACCAATCATCCTGAAAGCTTATCATCCCTTACATATCTTCGTGAGATCAGTGATCACAAAGTTATTCACGGTGTTTTCAGTTTCACTCCCCCACCACGTGACATGCACAAGAAGACAATTTGTTTATATGACAAAGGTAACTATGAGGCTATAAATAACGAATTAAACGCATTTTTCTACCTTTGCTGAGGAATCTCATACCCACTCGCTTTATGATAACTGGCTGATGTTTAAAAAAAACTAAAGAATTAATTTATTCCCAGGATAACCATTCGCTCCAATCAACAAAAACCATGGTTCACGAGATCTATAAAACGATTAGAAAATAAAACAAATGTCACAGTTTCGCCCTAAGGGCGAAGCAATGAATGCGATAGCAACACAGCAATGTCATACGAAGTAAGGTGAGCGGCTTTGGTAGCAATATGACTTGTAGTAAACATGAGCTGATTAAGTCAGCCGGTGTGCTGCGGCGTAAGTAGACCGACATGAAGAGAGACTCGATGACCACGAGAAGGCGCGTGTGAAACGGTGGTGTTGATGAGAAGCTCTTCCCGTGGGCAGCGCGTGCGAAGGGACACACCTGTAGCGCTGCACTGTCGATCAGGGCAGCATTGCATGTGTAGCGTGCGTTGGAAAATGTGGCCCGACTATTACTAACTGAATGAACAAGCGTGGTGTGAGCGCGCACAAACAAACACGAATAGATCACACTGAATGACTGCAGACAACGACTGTCAGAACGCTGGCAGCAAGCAGCGGGCGAAGGTACGTGCGGTCTATCGCTTCAACGGAAACTGAGCGGCGAATGCACGGCGCATAAAGGTCAGAGCCGTGTGGAGATAAGAGACGGTGCGGACGAGCGACGAGCGCGGTTGTTGGCAGAGTAGAAGTGCCCCCCCCCCCCCCCCCCGCACCCTCCGGCGCTGGCTTCCTGCTTCCTTGCTTGCGCGTGGGAGATGAGTGCGTTCGCTCTCCGTGATAGCGCGCGTCCCCGCACGCTTCCGCTCGGGCATACGGCGCGCGGCGAAGATTTTATCTATAGGGAACCTCACGGCGGCGGCGACGCCGACGGCAGAAATCCGGTTGAAGTGTCCATATAATTGCTATCGCAATAACAAGCGCCTCTATCGTGCCGCTAAAATCAAGTCGAGCTCAGTCGCGTGGGACAAATGTTACACTGCTGAAAGTGCTTACTTGATAGGAATTCGCGATGCGAAGCGAACTTCTTTTCACTATGACCTGCCAAAGATTTTAGTTACTAATCCCAGAAAATTCTGGCAGGTGATAAACCCTGAACAAGCGCGCGTGAATACTCTTACTAACGAGTTGGGTGAACCGGTTACGGATCTAAGCTGCGCTAACATGTTCAACAACGCGTTTTCATCAGTTTTCACAAGTGAAATGGGGACACTTCCTGCTCCGCCAACCATAAATAACAGTGCAACATGACAGCCATCACATTCAGAACAGTTGGGCTTTCATCTGTAATAGAAAATATTAAGTGGTCTTCATCAGCTGGCATCGATAACATCAACTCTAAGCTACTAAAAAGCACGAAACACATTTCTGCAGCGATTCTGTGTTTGTTATTTTCGCAGTCGCTTTCCAGAGGCACCATACCAGATGAGTGGAAGATGGGGAAGGTTATTCCAGTCTTCAAATCCAGGTAACAAAAACTCTCCACTAAATTACCGCCCCATCTCATTGACAAGTGTTCCCTGCAAGATCATGGAGCGTGTAATCTACTCTCATTATGAACTTTCTAGACGCTAACAACTTCTTTCATCCTTTGCAGCACGGGTTCCGCAGGGGCCTGTCCTGCGAGACCCAGCTTGCACTCTTTCTTCACGACATTCATACTAATCTTGACAAGAACATTCAAACAGACGCCATATTTTTGGATTACGCGAAAGCGTTTGACAACATATCGCATCGGCGCCTATTACTAAAACTTTCACATTTGCATCTGCATCCTGATATCCTAAAATGGCCCGAACAATTTTTAACAAACCGGTCGCAATATGTCTCAGTTAACAACCACGCTTCTAACGTTGCCTCCGTCACGTCAGGCGTACCACAGGGATGCGTCCTTGGCCCCCTTCTTTTCTTGATCTATATTAACGACTTACCCTTGCACGTATCCTGCCAGATCCGTATGTTTGCCGATGACTGCGTCATTTACCGCGCAGTCAATAACATCACTGACCAAACAGCTCTTCAAATTGACCTTAACCACGTACAAGGATGGTGTGACCATTGGCTGATGACACTCAACTCTAATAAATGCAAACGTGTTTCATTTACCCGACGTAATCACCCCCTTCGCTTTTCTTATCGCATTAGTAACATCTCTGTTGAATTAGTAGAATCCTACAAATACTTAGGTGTCACCTTGGCTAATGACCTAACCTGGAATGTGCATGTTACTAATGTAATTTCATCGGCTAACAAAACATTGGTATTTCTAAAACGCCACCTTCGCTTCGCTCCATTGCATGTAAAGCTGTTAGCCTATAAATCTTTAGTAAGAACGAAACTTGAATACGCATCTTCCATCTGGGATCCGCATCAAGCATATCTCGCCAAAGCTTTTGAGGCAGTTCAAAATCGCGCCACCAGGTATATTCATTCTACATACTCCTACGACGTCAGCGTTTCATACTTGAAAAAAGAATCTTCCTCATCGCTTCTATCCTTTCGTCGCCGCGTTGCCACCCTCTCCCTCTTCCATAGGTTCTACTATTCGACGCTTAATCGTCCACCATACATTGTCCCCCCATCACGCCGGTCACAACGGATTGGCCATCCCCTGCAGGTAGGACAACCAAACTCACGCACAAATACATTTCCAGCCTCGTTTTTCTACCGAGCATCTAAAGACTAGAATGCCCTTCCTCATCAAGTCGCTGCGATCACCTGTTCATCACAATTCATTCAAGATGTAACAACGTTTTTATCTAACGAATTGAAAGCATTGTAACACTTGTTTGTATTGTTGTATTCCCACCCCTTATGTAATACCCCTACTACGGGTCTTTAAGGAAATAAAATAAAATGAAATGAAATCATTTAGTAATACTTGATCAAAGGGGTTGTCTATCACAGAATATAAAACACAGTCGTCTGCATATAATTTGATTTTAACAGGAAGATCATTTACAAGATCGTTTATATACAACAGGAAGAGGAGCAGCCCAAGAAAAATATATTTCCTAAAAAATTATTTATGCCGTTTTACGTGCAAAACCACCATCTCATTATGCGGCACGCCGTAGTGGCGGACTCCGGATTAATTCAGACCGCCTGGGGTTTTTTAACGTGCACCTAAATCTAAGTACACGGGTGCTTTCTGCATTAAGCCCCCATCGAAATGCGGCAGCCGTGGCCGGGATTCTATCCCACGACCTCGTGCTTAGCAGCCCAGCACCATAACCACTAAGCAGCCACGGCGGGTCAAGATATTTCCGTACAAACAGCGCAGAGTTTCAGGAAAAGCACTGGGGCCACGCCGTGAGTGCAGGTTAATTAAAACCGCGCGCAGTTCCTACGGAAACCTTACGCAGCGCATGGATTAGAACGCTCGTGACTGGCGGACATACTCTGCCGTGTACGTTTCCGCGGCATACACATTTCTGTAATTGATTGATGTTTTTAAAGGGACCCTAAAGGAAAATATTGACACGTATACATGTTTATCTTTCACCGGTGGCCGCTTTCCACCGGCTAGCAATGTTAAACGTTATCGCTCGGCGCAGGACGCGCCTGTATCGGAAGTTTCTATAACGTTATCGATGCTTCTTTTCGTTGCCTGTTTTCACCGACGCTTATGTTATCTGATTGTGTGACCGACGCGAATTGTCTAGAACTTTCTGGAAGACACGCGGGCATCAAAGATTAATCTGGAACCTTCTATGACTCAGGTATAAAAGCCGACGCGTCTCGCCGCTGATCAGATTTCGACGACCGCCGACTGTGTTCGCCGCTTTCGTTGTGCTTCGAGTGTAGCTTGCTTTTGTGGGCACAGGCTCGCCCAATAAACAAGCAGTTTCGTCATACACAGTTTTACTACTGTTTACTTCAGCGTCACTACTACGTGACATCTGGTGGAGGTGCTAGTGCGTTCATGCAGCGAACGCCCCCGCAAAGCCGTGATCCAAGCCCGAAACCGGAGGACAGCGCCAACGTCGCCAAGGACCAGCGAGCTAGCCGTAGGCAGCAAGCTCTTCTGCCGGAGTACGGACTTCTTCCCGAGAAGACCACAGCGACCAAGAGGACAAAAGTCACGACCTTGGCAGCAGCTACCATGACAGCCCCTGCGCCAACATCTGCAATCGTGATGCAACAACCCAGGGAGCCGCCGACTTTCCGCGGATCGCCATGTGAAGACCCCGAAAGCTGGCTGGAGGCATACGACCGGGTCGCTACGTTCAACAAGTGGGACTGCGACGACAAGCTGCGCCATGTTTACTTCTCGCTTGAAGACAGCGCCAGAACCTGGTTCGAGAATAGGGAGCGTGCACTAACAACCTGGGACCTGTTCCGAGCCGCATTCCTGGACACCTTCACGAGCGTCGTCCGTAAAGAAAGAGCTGCAGCCTTGTTGGAAAACCGTGTACAGCTCCCGAATGAGAACATCGGTATGTACACTGAAGAAATGACTCGATTATTCCGGCACGCCGACCCCGCTATGCCAGAAGACAAGAAAGTTCGCTTGCTCATGCGGGGAGTTAAGCAGGAGCTAATCGCCGGACTGGTACGGAATCCACCAACGACAGTCCAAGACATTCTCTCGGAGGCTACGACGATCGAGAAAGCACTGGACATGCGCAACCGGCAATACAATCGCCGTTCGACGCCACAGTACGCCGAAGTCCAAGGACTCTCCCACGACCTACGAGACACCATCAGGGCGATAGTACGCGAAGAGCTGCAGAAGTTGCTACCGTCGTCGCAGCCTCAAGTTGCTTCCATCGCCGATATCGAGCGGGAGGAAATCCAGCAATCGTTAGGACTTCCCGAATCGCCGCAACCCGAGCCGGAAGCGATGATCTACGCCGCCGTCGCCCGTCGTAAAGGCCCCCTCCGCGCTCGCGCCAGGGCCCCGTAACGCCGCAGTTCCGTCGTCCACCGCCGCCGCCGCCAGCACGCCCACCCGTCGCCCAGCGCAGTTACCAAAGGAAGACGGACATTTGGCGCGTCCCCGACCACCGCCCGCTCTGCTATCACTGCGGGGAAGCCGGCCATGTCTACCGCCGCCGATGCCCATACCGCGAGATGGGCCTACGAGGGTTCGCCGTCAACGCGCCGCGTCCAGTGCGGGGTGAACGACCGCGCGACATCGCCGACTACCTCGCCGGAGCCCAGTGGCAACCCCGACGACCCTCACGCTCGCCGTCACCAGGCCGCTACATCTCGCCGCATCGCCGTCAGTGCACCGGTCCCACCCGGGGCCGATGCACTGACCGATGCACTGACGATGCACCCGGGGCCGATGCATACCCCCCCCACGGATTGACGACGCCTTGGATCGACTCTACAACGCAAAGTATTTTTCGTCGATGGACCTCAAAACCGGCTACTGGCAAATCGAAGTCGACGAGAGGGACCGGGAGAAGACTGCCTTTATAACAGCAGACGGACTGTTCGAGTTCAAGGTCATGCCGTTTGGTCTTTGCTCGGCACCTGCGACTTTCCAACGCGTCATGGATACAGTACTGGCCGGCTTGAAGTGGCAGACTTGCCTCGTCTATTTGGACGACGTCGTTGTGTTTGCCTCAAGCTTCGAAGAACACCTGCGGCGCCTTGAAACAGTTCTTCAAGCAATCAAAACCTCCGGACTCACGTTAAAGCCAGAAAAGTGCCGCTTCGCATATGAGGAGCTCTTGTTCTTGGCCCACGTCATCAACAAGTCTGGAGTGCGCCCCGACCCTCAGAAAACTGCAGCCATCTCCAACTTTCCTCCGCCAGCCGACAAGAAAGCAGTGCGTAGATTTCTTGGACTGTGCGCCTATTACAGGCGCTTCGTGAAGGACTTTTCACGGATCGCCGAGCCACTGACGTACCTACGAAGGCCGACGTCGAGTTCAAGTGGGAGACGCAGCAAGTCGAAGCATTTGAAGAACTGAAGCGACGCCTGCAATCGCCGCCAATACTTGCGCATTTCGACGAAAACGCCGATACCGAAGTCCACACCAACGCAAGCAGCGTAGGACTCGGCGCCGTTCTTGTGCAGAGGACTGACGGACTAGAAAGGGTTGTAAGTTACGCTAGCCGGTCGCTATCGAAGGCGGAAGCAAATTATTCCACAACAGAAAAGGAGTGCCTCGCCATCATCTGGGCTACATCAAAGTTTCGTCCTACCTCTATGGCCGGCCCTTTAAAGTTGTGAGCGACCACCACGCCTTGTGTTGGCTAGCTAACCTGAAGGATCCTTCAGGTCGCCTCGCACGATGGAGTCTTAGGCTTCAAGCATTCGACATCACCGTCCAGGGGCGTAGCCAGAAATTTTTTTCGGGGGGGGGGGGGGTTCACCGGCCCGACTGGGGGGGGGGGGGGGGGGGGCAAGCGTTTGCTTTCCTCTACGTGGCGTGATCGATAATAAATATCGGTTGTTTAAGCAGACTCTATACATGTATATCAAAGACATGGGACCGCCCCCCCCCCCCCCCCCTTGCGTGTGCGTGTGAAGAATTAAGTAAAAATAAAGCAAGCTCAGTAAAATACAGTAAGCACGACAGGTACAGTGGGCGTTCGTAGCAACGGTCTCTCACCGCGCCACTGAATGGACCAGTCTTCGAAAACGCATCATTGAGACGACCCGCCCGATCGGAGAAGCCATCATTAATTGTTAATCTTCGTTAAGCGTAGGTGGCGTCGTCCTCGTCGGGGCGAAGTGCGTTTCACAAGTCAAGGTCGGCTATACACGTGAAAATGCACGCGTGACCAGGCTATACATACTCCCATAGCAATACCTTATTCGCTGCGTCTTTGCGCTAGAAAACTTAAGTACGCGCAAAAACGGGGAAGGCTTTTTTTTTTTCGAAGCTTTCGTCGCCCTGCTCCCTCATACGAGAAGGTTGCATTTCCTGCGGCAAGTGCATGGGCCGCTGTGTCTTCCGCTGTGTGCGAGTGTGCAGCGGTCATTTGCCTTTACGTCAACAGATTGAGAATTGTACAGAATATTTCACCGCACAGCATAGATATGGCATGTGTACGCATTTTAAGTAGTGCGTGCAACTCATTTCTGCTTCACTTACGCCGGTGCAAACAGGAAGCGGCCGTGTACCTCACAGGATCTCGACTGATTGGTGTACTAGTGATTAGAGCACTGCACGGGCTCGGGCTTACCCGAAAGCCCGGGCCCGGCCCGGCCCGTGGGCCGGGCCGGGCCGGGTAGAATAGCTTTTTCACGGGCTCGGGCCGGGCTCGGGCACGGCGTGTGCTTTTTGACGCGGGTCCGGGCCGGGCTCGGGCTTTCTGGTGGTGTGCATGTAACGTGCAGCGAGTTATTCTCGGGCGTCTCAACTCTGAAAAACATTATTTTTCGGTCTCGGGCCGGGTTCGGGCGGTTTCGAGTCGGGCTCAGGCCGGGCTCAGGCCTAAGGTAAAGGGGTGGCGGGCCGGGCCGGGCGGGTAACGTAGATTATTTCCGGGCCCTGGCCGGGCCCGGGTCTCGCCATAAAAGTTTTGATCGGGCTCGGGCGGGCCGCCAACGTAAAAACGGGCCCGGGCCGGGCCCGGGCTGAAAAAATCGGCCCGTGCAGTGCTCTACTAGTGATGCAGGAATGAACTCCGGTCTTGTTCAGTGCATAGTGCACATAATCAATTTCTCAGGACGCGTGAACTCCGACGAGAACTGTCAGCGCCTGCAACAAGAGTTTACTTACGCTGTACTGCGCACAGCAGTAATCCATGCTTGTCGGCTGCCTGTTTCGTTCATTCTGTTACGAGTCGGTGGAATTTCACTGCTGGCATCAACCCCTTCGTGTGTACATTGCTGGTTTCGGATTCCACAACACAACAGCAACTACCAGCCTTGCGCAATTGCTGGTTTGCGATTCAACAACACAACAGTAACAACCAGCCTTCCGTAGGGGCGCAATCGCATACAAGAGACGTTTCGCGCGCAGACTAGTCTCGGAGCTGTCGGAAGCGGCAAAATCTTGCAAAAATCCACCCGCTATAGGCGGCAAAACAGGCAGAAAAACAAGCGGTGAGCCAAATCGGTCTCGGACCGATTTTTTTGCACTATGGCGAAGCGGAAACGCGGCGGAAAGTCCTTCTGCTCGACCGGAAGCTACACTAGCATGTAAACAACCGGTCGTAAAATTGAACATGGCACCAAAAGTGTAGGCTGCAATGCTGATCGACGCGGTCAAGAACCACCCTTGCTCTACGACAAGAGTGGTACTAAAACGTACTGTCAGCAATACTCGCGATAGTATGTCGCGCGACCGGAGGTGCGGCAACGAAGCCTTGGCGTGACCCAACTTCTCACGCTTTTGCAAAGCCAGGCGAACCCACCACCACCGTTTCCAAGGTGTCCGCGTCTTCCGTTTATTCATTGTCCATTTCTAGAAAACAAGTAGGTAGAAGCATAAAAGCCATTTCTTCTTCCTTCCACTTCCATGGCAGACAATAGTTGGGCAGATTCCTCGTTGGCGCTCCATAATTCGTGCAGGTGCACGGTATGTTGCAGAAGTCGCGGGGTGCTTTTCTCGTCGCGACGATAATTGCGAACGTAGGTCTCACGTAGGACGCGCAGGCTTTGGCGAGCCCCAACACAAGGGCCAGCCCGGGTTTTAGCTTTGGTGTTCCCGTTGCCACTTTGGTGTCCTGGAGGCGCCGACAATAATACGAAATGATGAAATGTTATTACAACTTGTAAATAAAAGCTATTAATGAAATATAATCACGCCTAGGCACCAACCTGTGACTCAGCGCTACCGCGCCCGTGTGAGGAGAATCACGGAACGCCAACGAGGAATTTACCGAAGGTCGCAAATGACACGCGAAGTTGCACAAAATGATCACTTTTGATGACGGGTGGGTCAATGAATGAACATACCGCTCGAAATAATGCGATAATGAGCGCCACCACGCCGACAAACGTACGCAGACTAGATGGATGTGGACGAAAGCGGCAGTAGCAAAACAAATGTGAACAACTTGGACATGCGCGGAAAAGATTTTCCGGCCGCTTTGGCCTTTCCGCCCGCTTGCCGCTTCCCAAGTGTGAACGTAGCCTAAGTGTGAACGTAGCCTAAGATCCTGCGCGAGCGCGGCCTAACCGGCACCTGAAGGGAAGCGGCGGGAATGTATACGAAAAATTTGACTACCTGGGGTCTTTAACGTGCACCTAAATTTAAGTAAACGGGCCTCGAGCATTTTCGCCTTCATCTAAAATGCGGCTGCCGCATTTGTTGCTTCAGAATGCGGCCGCCACATTCTCGCCCAAATCCTCAAAGAGCGTCAAAGCATTGACAAACACCGCGACAGTTTTTTTCCATATGCAGAAATGATTCGCTGTAAATTACCAACCCAAACGGAAGCGCCCAGGAATGAAATTGTGATATAGTAGCACCGGTTCCTTGAATTATGTCAGCGCGAAGCGACGTGAACAAAGGGTGGGTAAGTGGGGCGGGGGGGGGGGGGGTGCGGAAAAAACGTCGGGGGGGTTTGAACCCCCCCCCCCCCTGGCTACGCCCTGTCACCGTCGTTTACAAGTCCGGGCGAAGGCACTCTGACGCCGACTGCTTGTCTCGCGCCCCCGTAGAACCGCCGCCACAAGACGACCAGGATGACGACACTTTCTTGGGACCCATCAGTGCCGACGAATTCGCCGAACAACAGCGAGCCGACCCCGAACTAAGGAGCCTTGTAGACTACCTGGAAGGCAACACCGTCATTGTGCCGAAGGTGTTCAGGCGAGGATTGGCGTCGTTTTTCTTGCAAAACGACGTTCTCCTAAAGAAGAACTTCTCGCCTCTCCGAGCCAACTACCTCCTCGTGGTACCCTCAGCATTGCGTCCAGAGGTTCTGCAAGCTCTCCATGACGACCCAACGGCTGGACACCTCGGTTTTTCCCGCACGCTCGCGAGGATGCAAGAAAAATACTACTAGCCTCGCCTCTCTGCCGACGTCGCCCATTACGTAAGGACATGCTGAGACTGTCAGCGACGCAAAACACCGCCGACAAGGTCAGCCGGACTTCTACAGCCGATCGAGCCACCTCGCCGACCGCTCCAGCAGATCGGGATGGACTTACTGGGGCCTTTTCCGACGTCGACGTCCGGGAATAAATGGATCGTCGTAGCTACGGACTACCTCACCCGCTACGCCGAAACAAAAGCCTTGCCCAAAGGCAGTGCCGCCGAGGTAGCCCGATTCTTCGTTGAGAACAACCTCCTGCGCCACGGTGCCCCAGAAGTCCTCATCACCGACAGAGGTACGGCCTTCACGGCTGAACTAACTCAAGCCATCCTGCGCTACAGCCAGACAAGCCATCGCCGGACCACCGCCTACCACCCGCAGACGAATGGCCTCACCGAGCGCCTAAATAAGACCATCGCCGACATGCTGGCAATGTACGTCGACGTCGAACACAAGACGTGGGATGCCATCCTTCCGTACGTGACCTTCGCATACAACACGGCCATGCAAGAAACGACGCACATGGCGCCGTTCAACCTGGTCTACGGAAGGAAACCGGCAACGACGCTTGACGCCATGCTACCGGATGTCTCCGACGAAGAAAATCTCGACGTTGCCACCTATTTGCAGCGTGCCGAAGAAGGTCGACAGCTCGCCCGCCTGCGCATCAAGAACCAGCAGAGAACCGACAGCCGACACTACAATCTTCGACGACGCTACGTCGAGTACCAACCCGGACACCGTGTTTGGGCCTGGACTCCGATACGCCGACGAGGACTTAGCGAGAAACTCTTACGTCGCTATTTCGGACCATATAAGATCATCCGACGTATTGGCGCACTGGACTATGAGGTCGTGCCAGACGGTATTTCGCAATCACAGCGGCGCCGCGCACGACCTGAAGTCATCCACGTGGTGCGTCTTAAGCCTTTCTACGCCCGCTGACGAACTTAGGTCCTTTGTTGCTTTGTTATTTTTGTCCCTTTCTGTACGCGTGGTTTTGTTTTTGCTTTCGTGTTTGTAGCATCGGGACGATGCTTTTAAGGGGAGGGTATTGACACGTATAGATGTTTATCTTTCACCAGTGGCCGCTTTCCACCGGCTAACAAATGTTAAACGTTATCGCTCGGCGCAGGACGCGCCTGTATCGGAAGTTTCTAGAACGTTATCGATGCTTCTTTTCGTTGCCTGTTTTCACCGACGCTTATGTTATCTGATTGTGTGACCGACGCGAATTGTCTAGAACTTTCTGGAAGACACGCGGGCATCAAAGATTAATCTGGAACCTTCGATGACTCAGGTATAAAAGCCGACGCGTCTCGCCGCTGATCAGATTTCGACGACCGCCGACTGTGTTCGCCGCTTTCGTTGTGCTTCGAGTGTAGCTTGCTTTTGTGGGCACAGGTTCGCCCAATAAAGAATCAGTCTCGTCAACACAGTTTTACGACTGTTTACTTCAGCGTCACTACTACGTGACAATATTTAAGTCCAGCTAGGTAGAAAGCTTAAAGGGCCACTTACGAGGTCTGGCCATATTGGGCTGACAAGCGCAGTGCATAAATGCGCGCTAATGATCGTGTCTCCTAAGCATTACATCGCTACGCACCCCGGAAAGAACTGAAATTTTAAATGAAACGCTGTTTGCCTTTCTCGCTTGCGCTGCGCTCCAAGCCGGAGGGTTGACGTATACGTGTGCGCAAGTGCGCGTACACGTACATGCCTGTGCTGTGACGTCGCTCATAGTGACGCGTAAATTCGAGAATTATTCAGGGCAACATATATATTTGTGTAATCTGTTGCTTCAATAGACGAATTAAAGATTAGAAAACAAGTCGCAGTTTCGCCCGTAAGGCGAAGCATCGATTGCGATAGCAAATTAGTTGACAGGTATACGAAGTAAGGATAGTAGCTTTATCGGCCATATAAACTTGTAAACATGCGCTTACTAAATTAACTAGCATGGTGTCACGCGAACATAACATGAGCACATCTCACCCGATGACCACGAAAACTCGCTGTCAGAACGCTGGAGTGAGGAAGCGCGGCAGCAGCAGCGAGCGAATTCGCGCTGCCTCTCGCTTCAACGCGAACTAAGCGTCGAAAGCACCGCACATACGAAGCTACCAGCACTCGGCGCACTTTGTCCACATCGCAGATCGCGTTCTAGAGGCAGCTGCTACCAGACTAGACCCCCCCCCCCCTCCATGCTTCGCGCGCGACGGAATACGGCGCGTTTCCTCCCCGCTTTCTTACCTTGCGCGCGCGAGATTGAGCCGCGATCGTCGGTTGACTCTCGCAAGCTTTCACTCGCACATACAGCATACGGCACGTAGTGACGATGTTATCGTGCTTGGACGTTACACGGAACATCACGGCAACGACAACGGCAGAAATGCGCCTGCAGTATCCATTTAATTGCTATCGCAATAATAACGCACTGAAGTGGGTGGCCTTGATGATGTAGTAAGCAGGCATGGCGGTCGTGTATATGTGGGTTTCCAATATGGCGAATAAACAGTTGGTAGTGAACGCTTGTGTGAAAAAGTGGGGGCAGTCCTTTCTTGGGGTGTTTGTGTGATGCGTGCGTGTATGTGAGAGTGTTAGATGGATGAACGACTGGCCCAGCTACAAGTTCTTCCTTTGCCACCTTGCAGTACCACCGGTACCACCATGCGGTTTTTGGACTTCACTACATTCGGGATCGCTCCATTAATATGGTTGGACAATCACAAAAAATCGCAGTCACTTCCCATAGAATGCTAAACGCATTAAAAGACAAATAGAAACGTTCTTGGTGATACGTTGTTTGATTTGTTCTCTGCACCTTTCTAACACTTGAAAGAAAACCACAAATCACACTCCTTGCATCAATCCTCTTGAGAAACGCCCGCGCACGGACATGTTTCTCAAGAGGTGTGATGCTTTTCTTGCAAGCCCTTGTTACGTACATTATCAAGTGCATTTTGCGCATTTCTCTCTCCATTTACCGACATGCTGGGCCTTTCATCCTTGTAGTCCTGTTCTACTGCTTCGCTCACTCTGCTCTAGCACGAAATTACTGCAATAATAACTAGCCCTATCTGCCACCCTTCCTTCAACGTATAGGGCCAAACTCGCTCAGTCCGCCCGTCCATTGCGTCCGCGTGCGGACCGGTGTCGAAGCCCGCAACGCGGTTCATGTCGCAAAATCTGGTGCATGGTGAATCCGCACAAGCGCATCGCAGGCACACTCCGATTGAACGACGCGAAATCTCTTGACAGCTGGCAAATATCTACAACAGCAGACGACACTGGCATATTTTGTCGATGAAAGTTCGTTTCCGCGTCACGGTGATATCGCGGCTTAGGCTGTCACGTTCACTTCTGTCGCCGCATGTGTTGCATTGGCGCGGTCATCCACGTTCCAAACACTGCAGTTCTGTGCCATTTTTTAAAGATGCACTGCAATCACATCCTGTCGCAACCTGTACGCACGCTCCGCCGATGGTAGAACCGAAGAAGCATCTACACAGACGCTGGACGCGGAACCCCCTGAACAACATCCGCTCATATACGGAAGCCCACAACCACCCGCGAAGCGCTCACGCAAACAGCTATATCACTAATAAGCACAGACACGCAGACAGACACCGGGCAGGCTTCGACAAACAAACATAGCGTAAAAAGACACCACCTAAGTATGTTTCGCCCCGGAGGTCTGCCCGAGCCAAACAGAAATGACTACCACGCAGTACGGATAGGACACGTAACAACAAATCTCGCCCTTTACTCCAATCCCTCAAGCTCGCCACCAAACAAACAAATTACAAATTTAACCTAAAAACTTACACTAGCTGCATGAAACAGAGGAAAATCCCGAAAAGCCTCAGAATTAAGTAGTCGTCCACTGCACACTTCTCGTGGCCTTCGCCTCTCGGTGAGTTCGAAGGGCGGTAAATCAATTTATGGGCTGCAGGCATGGTTGGCGCTGAGGTTACTGCGAACTGCGCGAGCACATGATGAGCCGTCGCTCAAGTGACGACGGCCAGCGAGTGAGAGAGAATTATTGTTGCTTTTCTAGAGCAGCTGTGCGAATAATATCCTGCCTATGTAATCTAGAATGATAAAAGTACACGACAGTGCAAAATTCTGAAAAGGCGTTTTCTGCCTAACAATCGCGATTTCTTGCACCGTGCCCCCTCTAACTTTGTTGAATGTAAGCTTTGTGCGGAACGTAAATTTGTGGAACCACTTCTTGATATAGCAACAAAGGAGCCGACACGGCGGCAGTGAAATCTACTGCGACGTTTGTCAGACGTACTTTGGCAGCACAGATCGACGGGTGCCTTGAGGAGGCCGGCGAATTGGTCGACCTGATATGTGCCCAAGAAGTCATCGGTGTCCTTGCAGAAAGTGTCCAGTGCCGTCGAGTTCTCGACTGGAATTGAGTCCATGTAGGTGCAAGTGTGCACCCACTCTAGCACGATCACTTTGATCACCGCCAGTGGCACTGCGCAAGGGGCAGCAAGGCACACACCACGTGCAGGTCCTGGCCGCTCTGCAGCAGAACACGGAGGCCTCCAGCAGGGCCGCACCTGGATATCGCCGCAACATATGGGACTTCGCATATGCGCTCTCGCTGCGTCCTCCTGCCGCATGATATCCTCCTATGCTCCCTATATTTCCCGAGATTCACGAATGTTCGCAGCACCAGACGAGTGCCCTGGTGTTTGGAGGAGATACAAAGCAAAGGTTGTGGCACGGCTAGTCCATAGGACATGCCATATTGCCTGGATATTGCCGGAGCAGGCAGGCGCCAACTTCATATCGTGAGGCTTATAGCGCGTGAAAAGACAAGGACGAAGGAAGTCCTTGTCTTTTCACGCGCTATAAACCTCGCGATGTCATACCAACAAGCCCAAATCACTGCATTACCGCAACTTCATATCTTTTGTAGTCACCATCCAGTTAAAGTTTGTTTACCCTTTCGGATTTCGCTGTCTACCAGCATGCATAAACAGAAACGAGTAAGACAACAAATAATTTATTGTGTGATTAATTAATTAGAACAGTAAATATTTACATAATGACCTTTCCGTGCATCTGTATAAAAAGAAACGAAACACTTAAGACACGTCTGATAGAAACATGCGTTGGTTCGTGTTTCTCGGCTTTATTTTTAATAAGTTTGAAACTCCAGGGATCATTCAATCATCATCATCATCAGCCTATATTTTATGTCGACTGCAGGACGAAGGCCTCTCCCTGCGATCTCCAATTACCCCTGTCTTGCGCTAGCTGATTCCAACTTGCGCCTGCAAATTTCCTAACTTCATCACCCACCTAGGTTTCTGCCATCCTCGACTGCGCTCCCCTTCTCTTGGTGTCCATTCTGTAATTCCCACCGGTTATCCATCCTACGCATTACATGGCTTGCCCAAGAGGAGGAGGAGGAGGAATAAACTTTATTTGTTTAGCAGAGTTGTGAGACCTAGGCCTCTCTACCTAGATGACGGCCTCGAGCCCTTGGGCTCTGGCGGCATCTTCAGCCTGCTGGATTGCCTTAAGTTGGTCTTCCGGTGCAGAGCTGAGCAGCGCGTTCTCCCGCCTGCCCAGCTACATTTTTTTTTTCTCTTAATGTCAATTATAATATCTGCTATCCCCACTTGCTCGCTGATCCACACAGCTCTCTTCCTGTCTCTTAACGTTAGGAATAACGTTTTTCGATACTTTGTACCAAACCGTACAAAACAGGCAAGGTGACCATTTG
Organism: Dermacentor silvarum; assembly: GCF_013339745.2. Lineage (NCBI taxonomy): Eukaryota > Metazoa > Arthropoda > Arachnida > Ixodida > Ixodidae > Dermacentor > Dermacentor silvarum. The sequence goes on from NW_023606016.1 coordinate 102,081, forward strand.
TCGCCGCCCCATTTCTAAGGGGATGCCAATAAATCATCATCATCGGTAAAGCCCCTGAAATTTCGTGAAGTAGCGACGCTCCTCCTCCGCCTTCGCTCCTCCTCTTTCTCCTCTCTTTCGCGTTCCCTCGACAACCGTGGCGCCACCTACCATGCTTCAGCGTAGCAGACGACCTTTCGCAGATTGAATGCACACATAGCAAGGCGGTGAACTTTAAGCGTTCGTATTGCATTTCTAGCTCCGAGTAACTTCGTGTACAGCATATAATTTCTATACTGAGGGTTATACAAATTCAGTAAGTGCATCTTTTGTAGCGAACTACATTACGCCAGGCTTTCGCCTCTTCGTCGTCGCCGCACTGTGACGTCACACCACGGCCCTCGATTCTCCAGCAACTCGGCTTGTCGCGGTCGCCGCGCGGCCACCGCTCCTGCCGTTGGTAAAATCCCTTTATAGTAAAAGTACCGCCATCTATTCTTTCCTCCGCCGTCTCCTCTCATAAAGTGCTTCATTGTTTCTTTACTTTTTGCTTGCGAAAGCAAGTCGACAGTTGCGCCACTAGAAAGCCCTCGTTGAAGCTTTCAGGCCGGGCGCGCGCCGCGGCCGCCGCCGGCAACTGCGGCTGGGCAGAGTGACATTCAACATGGCTCTGAGGCGCAAAACAAAAAACAAAATATAAAGAAGTGAAAGCGCACGCTATCATCGTCCAATCGGCTATACAGGAGAGAGAAGCGGCGTTGATCAAAGGATGGAAGTACTTTTACTATATAGGGACCAATGAGGGTGTAAAAAAAAACAAAAAAACTTTGGAGTGCCGGCGCGCGCTAATGTTTACCAGCAGGGGTGAAGCCAGCGCTAGCCCTGACTTCACCTCTGAAAGAGTGCCGCGGAGGCTGCAGTCAGCGCACACTTTTAGTGTTTTTTGTTGTTAGAATGTAAACGCTAGGGTAATTGCAAAATAAAAGGTCGTTGTTTCTAGCTAAAATATTATATTTGGCTCAGTGATGATATTGTCACGAGCCATGGCAAAGACAAAGACGTTGTAGTGGGGCTGGGTCAGAGGCTCTTCTGTCAGACTGAAACCTGCTGGAACCTGTGCGCTCTGTGCAGCCTTGACTAGACAAGCGCTAGCCGTTTACCGGTAATTAAATACTTCCCGTAACATCTTTTTGGTGGAGGTTGCGGGTTCTATTCCACCCGGCCCTGGATCTTCGGAGCGGACGCCACGTTTCTCCTGCCTCCATGGCTGAGGACAGTACGCAGTCATCGCAGCCCGCGCCCGCGGCTCCAGCAACCGTGGTCCTTTCGCAACCCCTCGACCCCGACACGTTTTGCGGCACGGACACAATGACGTCGGCGATTGGCTCTTATTGTACGAGCACGTCTGCAACACCACAGGTGGGATGAGACCCTAATGCTCGCCAACGTCATTTTTTACCTACGGGGCACGGCTCGCGTGTGGTATAACACGCACGAAGAAGAACTGACGAGTTGGGACGTCTGCAAGGAGAATGCGCGCATTGTTTGGTCGATCGGCCGCGCGACAAATGACAGCCCGGCACGAGCTGGCGGCCAGAGCTCAGACGTCCACGGAATCGTACGTCGCATACATCCAAGACGTGCTAGCCTTGTGCCGCACAATTGACAAAGACATGCCAGAGGCGGACAAGGTTGGCCACGTGTTCAAAGGCATAGCTGACGATGCCTTCAACATACTTCTGTGTAAGCACTGCACCACGGTTGACTCCATCACAGAATGCCGGCGGTTTAACAAGCAAAAAGCAGACGGATTACTCAGCGCTTTAACAGACTCCCGAACACAGCTGCGACCTCCTCGTGCGAAGATCCCATGACGCCCCTCCGTTCTCGACGCCTAACCACTTGGCCAGGATTGTTCGCCAGGAGCTCGAGGCCATGGCTCCAGCCGCTTATCAGGCACCTGGTCACGACCATTTGTCGTCAATATCCCTCATTCAGGCCGTCGTCCGTCAAGAGGTTGCAAATATGGGCGTCCTAGTTGCACAAGCCCCAGTTATGCTCCTCCGCCCATGTGCCCTTCCGGTCCTCACACTGAACACCACGCCGCCCCAATTGTTGCTGCTGCCACTTCTGCTCCCCGGTTCACACCCCGCTACCGAAACCCATCTGAGTGGAGGACGCCAGACGACCGCCCAATCTGTTTTTCTTGCTCTCGCGTCGGCCACATTTCACGCCACTGCCGCAATCGTCGGAATTACCGTCCAAGCTTCCCTGGTGACCGCCGCCAAGATCGTGGCCAGTACTATAGCACATCTCTTCTCGACGACCAATTTCCGCCCCGTGATCCTCAGCGTCTGTCTTCGCGCTCTGAATCGACCTACGCCGATGTTGCCGCACAAGGACACTGTAAGGACACAAGGCACAACACAAGGACACCGTAAAGATGTTTTGGGAGTATTTAATTACCGGTAAACGGCTAGCGCTTGTCTAGTCAAGACTGCACAGAGCGCACAGGTTCCCAGGTTTCAGTCTGACAGAAGAGCCTCTGACCCAGCCCCACTACAACGTCTTTGTCTTTGCCATGGCTCGTGACAATAGCAAGAACTCTAAAAAAATGCACCATGGCATTCAGGTTTGCTCTTAAAGCCTCTGAAACAAAGGTGTACTTCTTCTTCTTCTTCTTTCTCGGGTTTTACGTGCCAAAACCAGTTCTGATTATGAGGCACGCCGTAGTGGAGGGCTCCGGATTAATTTCGACCACCTGGGGTTCTTTAACGTGCACTACAACGCAAGCACACGGGCGTTTTTGCATTTCGCCTCCATCGAAATGCGGCCGCCGGGGCCGGGATTCGATCCCGCGACCTCGTGCTCAGCAGCGCAACGCCTTAGCTGACTGAGCCACCCCGGCGGGTGACAAAGGTGTACATTTAATAGGATCTTTACAGCAAAATTAGCCATCTCAAACATGAAGCAAGCGAAAAGCAGGCGTTTCCTATATTCCACTATTCCCTGATGCATCTTCGAGCCCTGAGTAAGATGGCGGCGGCCTGGGTTCACTTTCAAAGCAGCATTGCCACTCCAGAAAATTTTTGTTTCAACCCCTTGATGGGACTTTAACCGTTGGGCGCTCTGTATGACGTCACACCCCGCGCTCCGCAGCTGTGATAACCGGGAGTATAGAAGGCGGGAGCTCGCGTCGCCGCAGACAGAGTTTAGGCCGCAGTATGGATGATGAAAAGTCGGCCAGCCTGAAGGAGGCCAGGGATCGCCGTAGAAATGAAGTGGAGACAGTGCGCTGAGAGACTCAAGAGAAGCGTGCCGAACGGTTGGCCAAACGCCGTGAAAGCGATGCCGTTAGACGGGCTCGCTTAGCCATGTCTAACTACAACCTTAGCCTAAGCGCAGCCGGGGGCTGTAGCTATCGCTACTCGACTAAGTTTAACCAGAGCTAAACCACAGCCAATTTTTTCTTTCTTAATAATATTTTTTTAAATTTCACCGACGATTACGACACTCCATAATGTGAAATTTGAGCGCAGCTCTATACGTGTTTTCATTTCGTGTATATTGGCTAGCGCGAACAATCTGCCTCGTGCGGCACATTGCAGACGGAGCGAAGTGAGGCGCGACTGCCTCGCTAATGGGAAGATCGTGAGAGGCAGCGCGTGGGTGACGCGTAGGTGCGATTCACAGCCTTATGCCTTATGGACGGCGTCATCGGTGAACCGATGACGGCGCGCTACTCTGGCGCCATCTCGTAGCGGTCGGCGCCTCAGAGCCCGTCTTGCGAGGCACTACGTTTTTCTTCTCACACTTCCGCCATACCCTCCTCCTCCGCTTTCCTTGCGCGCGCTATCTTCGCTCTCACAGTCCCCCACTGCGCTCCGCGTTCGCTCTTTCATTCTTCTCTGTGCTCGTTCGCTCGGTTACGCCGAGGACGCCGACGCTCTCTGCAGAAATGGGCACCTAAGAGCTGCGCTCTAAAATGTACCTAAACGGCGCTAGCACCCTTCCCAGACGACTCCGAATGTCGCGTACGCTATATACAATGAGATACGCAACACTTGTTAAACGCATGTCGCAAGATCTTGTTGCAAATAGTTGCAAATAACACGTTTACGATCGAACGCTAACATACTGGCCTCCAACAAGCCCTCAGTAAGCTAAATAATCCGCGCCGTCTTTACCAGGTGCATTCGCAGCGCGTGTCAGCTATGACGCACAAGGCTGGCAGAGGGTACGAACGATCGCTGCGCTGAAGGTTCGATAGAGTATTATTACAAGGTACTGTGCAGCCTACGAGCTAGCCTTCGTGCGTGCTTGCCCCTCTTCTAAGCACGCGGAAAGACTCAGAGATGGGCGCCGCGCTATTGTGTCTCTCGTTCCTCAATGTCGACGGAAATGCGCGCGGACGAACATCGAGTCGGGCTCTGCGTACATAGAAATGAAATCTTTTAGCATTCGTTCGCGAAGCGGGAACGTGGTAACAGTATCTCACTCAGGATCAAACAAGAGCATAGTGAGCTTACGTTGAGTAAATTATTTTTAGTCTTTCAAGTTAGTACTGATGACGAGTAACATTTCATCGTGCATTAGTTGGTCTGTTCACGAAGTGACGCACGACTCGTCGCAAAACCGAGTTGCATCATCAGTAATTTAGAGGTACATGCATTGAGGATGGTTGCGCTCGCTCCGAAGTAACATTTGTGAAATATGACATTAATAATGTTACAACCGAGCGAACCGCTAAACGAGCCAGCGAACGAGTTTACAACCGCGCAGGTTTTCTTTGCGAGTGATCCCCTGCCGCATCAAAACCTTCACACACTTTGAAACTGACGCGAATTAGCACGTACGTCTCAAAGACTTATGATGTCGTTCGGCGAAGAACGCGCCCCGTAACTCGGTTTCGGGAGAGCACGCATACTTTTTATCGGTGCCTTTGTACCGCAAATTCACCGGCCGGCCGCCAACAACGAACACGAACTAAAGAGGCAAACAAAACAATTCGCTCTAAAGAAGGCTAGTAAGTAACTACAAAAGGCAGAGAGGTGCTTTCCTGAGATGAGTTTTCACGCTCGAGCTTCAAGGATTGTCAAATGGACTTTGCTGAATGTAAATGATTCGTAATCATGTTTTCGCTCGAAGACTAGCATGCCTGCGAATTCAAGCTGTTGGCGTACATAACGACTAAGTGCACAAAAAAAGTCGCAGTTTCGCCCGAAAGGCGAAGCACTAATTGCGATAGCAAATTAGTAGATAGCTATACGGAGTAAGGATAGTAGTTTTACCGGCTGCATAAACTTGGAGACATTCGCTTACTAACTGAATTAACGAGCATGGTGTCAGCGAGCACTAGCAAACATGCATAGATCGCACTCGATGACTGCAGACATCCACTGTCAAAACGCTGGCGTAAGCAGCGCGGGATTAGCAGCGAGGGAAGGTTCGTGCGGTCTATCGCTTCAACGGAAACTGAGCGGCAAAACCACAGCGCATACAAAGGTGAGAGCCGTGTGGAGATCGCTTTCAAGATACGATGCGCGCGACAGCCCTCAGCCGCGCAAAGTACAAGTACGCAGTTCCTTGCAGAGTAGGAGCCACACCCCTCCTGCCCGCGCTGCCTTCCCGCTTTCCTCTTTTCGCGTGGGAGATTGGGTCACCAGTTCCCCTTGCACCCGGTCGCAAGATACGCCTTTCGTGCCACAGCTAAACGTCGCCTCCCCTCCTCCCTGCCACCCCCCACGGCGTTTCTTGCGACGCAAGAAGTTGCCTTTGCTCCGCCGTGTGGTCGCTCTCCGTTAAAGCCCGCGTCGCTCGCACGATTTCACTCGCACATACAGCATACGGCACTCGGCGCCGATTTTATCGCCCTTGGACTTTATACGGAACCTCACGGCGACGGCGATGGTAGAAATCCGCTTGGACTGTCCATATAATTACTATCGCAAAACGACCACGTAGTGCTTTATAAACACAGTACACGGCGCATAGGAATTGGGTTAAAACGTCCAGGTAAATGGTAAGATGCCAGTGAACTGTGTCATATCTACTACGTTATGGCCCCCAGCAATATGCGCAAGCATCGACACATACTAACTCGCAACTTGCCTAACATAGTCGTGTGGAGGATGTCGGTCTCAAGTTCTGCGTTCCAATTCTTTGAACCCACGGCTTTCTTCTTAACCCGTTGCACTTACCGGACGGTGTCGCGAAGACCTTATTGCCTTCGCTGAATCTATTTCGACATCCGAAGGCACAACAGCTCATTATTGTGATGGAAAACGCCGCGAAGCGATGTCGCACTTACCATAAATGTTTTTGGCGTTCGCAAGCAACAAACACAACGCACACGGAAGGGCAACGGCGTTAACATGCGCTCGTCGCCAGCCGGTCGACGCTTCTGAAGCACAAATGGTGGTGTAGCCTAGGGGAGCGTGGAGCACGACTGCAAATAAACGAAGCCGGCGCGAGGTCCCACGTGACGCCAGTAGGCCAATAACGGCGCGGCGCGACCGCGCGCGAGGAGGAGCCGGCATTCTTCAAAGCGTGTCGCTACTTTACGACGTTTCATGTGCTTTATTCATCGGGAATGAAAATGCATGTAAGTTATGCACAATTAAAAAAAATGAAAAGGAAAAAAATCACCGCCCCTTCCACTCTGTGAAGATGGTCAAACAACGAAGCTGTGTTAGCCGGCCTGCCGCGTCAGGCCGGCTGCAATGGGAGCGAGCGTCCGAGCCGTAGTCGCGGCCGCTAGCTGGCCTAACGCTACTTGCGGTAAATGGGACGCGTCGGCGTCTATGGGAGACGGCATTCCAAGCGCGTTCCTCCCGCTTTTCCTACGACGTTCCCAACAAGAGTCCTTGACGAAAGCTCCGTATATACAACCAACGCTAACGCGAACTCCTTTCACACCCCACTCCTCCGTTGACCTATTTTTACAGCGTAAGCTGTTATGTGCTCATTCCAATAGCCGATTCGAGACGCGATGATGCCGCCGCCGGTGGCTCCCGCCGCGTAACCGCTATCGCTGGAAACACGAAAAAAGTACCGAATTCCCGCCGGGAATCAAACCCGCGCCCACTGCGTGGGAGCCGGATACTCTACCACTGAGCCACGCAAGCGCTTGCTAACGGGCAGAGGAACGTGCCTGGAAACGAATGAACTTGCAGGCAATTGTCTAATTTCACTTTTCCACTTTGGCATTCTTCATAAAATATCGAACCTGAAGGTATACATGTGTGCACTTGAGTGATGTATATATATGCCATGTGCGTGTGTATATCTGTGTATGTAGGTATATGTATATATATATATATATAATATATATATATATATGCGCGTGTGTGTGTGTGTTTGTGTGTGCAGACCTTTTTTTTACACATGTGGATACATACATGTATGTATATATGCCATGTGTTTTTTTCGCAGCTTGGTGCAAGGGAACACATGGTGTATTTTTTTTGTATACATGGTATTTTTTTATTGTGTTGCTTCTGTTGTCATATTACTGTTGCTTTATTGCTTTTCTCACATTGCTTTTTCTTCTCGTACGCGTGTACGACAAACACTACTGATTTGCCACTGCCGTTGCCTGTAGGGCCCCAGGCTCGTCAAGCTGCTCAATGAGCAGCTTTTTGTCTGGGGTCCATTTTCCTTGAGGAAAATAAAAACTGATTCTGATTCTGATTCTGAAAACGCTCCCAAGCACGCAGGGGGAGACGACTCGAGCCTCCGCCAGTATGGTGGCGCCATCTAGGTAAGATGCCTGCAAACGCAGTGTCCGCAGGCACGGAGGACGATATGCGATTCAGATGAGGCACGCAATCAACGTGCTCCGAAGCTGCCGAGCCTCCGCCAGTGTGGTGGCGCCATCTAGTTAAGGTGCCTTCAAACGCCGGGCGGACCGTTCAGATCGTTCTCGTCAAAAACGAGGCGAACAGACTGCCGCGAAGACCCTGTTGTGCGTGGTGCCCAAATTGGAGCAGGCCTGTGATTTTTTTCCTATACCGCCATTGCTTGGCACACCTCACGCTGACCCCTTCAGCGCCAGTATTGGACGGCGCGACTTACGTCAACCCCCCTACCCGTTCTCCTTATCATCTGCACCCTCTGACAGCGTTATCACAGGGGGAAACGAGTCACTCCATTCCTTCCGTTGAGCTCTTTTTTTCCTCTCCTCTCCCGCTAGGTCACGTGGCTCCTTTAGCGAAGTCTGGCAACGATGGAACAGAGTCCGCATAAACATCATCATCATCATCAGCCTATATTTATGTCCACTGCAGGACGAAGGCCTCTCCCTGCGATCTCCAATTACCCCTATCTTGCGCTACCGTATTCCAACTTGCGCCTGCGAATTTCCTAACTTCATCATCCCACCTGGTTTTCTGCCGTCCTCGACTACGCTTCCCTTCTCTTGGTATCCATTCTGTAGCCCTAATGGTCCACCGGTTATCCATCCTACGCACTACATGGCCTGCCCAGCTCCATTCTTCCGCTTAATGTCACCTAGAATATCGTCTATCCCCGTTTGTCTCTGATCATACCGCTCCCTTACTGTCTCTTAACGTTACTCCTAAGATTTTTCGTTCCATCGCTCTTTGTGCGGTCCTTACTTGTTCTCGAGCTTCTTTGTTAACCTCCAAGTTTTGCCGTATATGTTAGCACCGTAGAATGCAATTATTGTACACTTTTCTTTTTAACGACAGTGGTAAGCTCCCGGTCAGGATTTGGCAATGCCTGCCGTATGCACTCCAACCCAATTTATCTTCTGTAAATTTCTTTCTCATGATCAGGGTCCCCTGTGAGTAATGACCTAGATAAACGTATCCTTTACAGACTCTAGATGCTGACTGCGATCCTGAATTCTTGTTCCCTTGCCAGGCTATTCGAACATTATCTTGTCTTCTGCATATTCTCTTCAACCCAATTCGTACACTTTCTCGATTAAGGTCCTCAATCATTTGTTGTAATCGTCTCCATTGTTGCTGAATAGGACAATGTCATCTGCAAACCGAAGGTTGCTGAGATATTCGCCGTCGATCCTCACTCCTAAGCCTTCCCAGTCTAAGAGCTTGAATACTTCTTCTAAGCATGCAGTGAATAGCATTGGAGAGATTGTGTCTCCTTGCCTGACCCCTTTCTTGATAGGTAACTTTCTACTTTTCTTGTGGAGAACCAAGGTAGCTGTGGAATCCTTGTAGATAGTTGCTAAGATATTCACGGTACGCCTCAGTGTACTCCTTGATGCGCAATGCCTCTATGACTGCTGATATCTCTACTGAATCAAATGCTTTTCATAATCTATGAAAGCCATATAGAGAGGTTGATTGTACTCCGCGAGATTTCTCGAATTAACCTGATTGATCACTATTTATATGATCCACTCGTTAGAATATCCTTCCTGAAAGCCAGCCTGTTCTCTTCGGTTGGCTGAGTCAAGTGGTTGCCCTGATTCTATTAGAAATTATCTTAGGTGAATATTTTATACAATACTGAAGCAAGCTAATGGGTCTGCTAATTCTTACAATTCTTACCGTCTCTTCTTATAGGATTAAGTATAATGTTGCGTTCTTCCAGATCTCTGGTTCCCTTGAAGTTTTGAGGCATTTGCGTATAAACGGGCCGCAAGGCTTTTCAAGCCTGATATCTCCTCCATTCTTGATAATCTACAGTATTCCATCTTCGCTCAGGCCGCTTTTCCCCTGGTCATGTCTTTTCAAGGCCCTTCTAACCTTCATCGCTAGTTAGTAGAAGGAGCCTTCTATATCCAGCTTCATCACTATTTCGAATGAAAGTAGCTTGGCTGTTTTGGGAACTGTACAGGTCAGTGCAGAATTCTTCCGCTGCTTTTACTATGTCATAGAAATCCTGATGATGATTACCATGCTTATCTTTCAGTGCATACATCTTGCCTTGTCCTATGCCAAGCTTTCTTATGATTCATGCTGCGTTCATATTTTACGGCTTCTTCACTTTCCCACGTTATAATTCGAATATTCCTTAGTTTCTTCTTGTTGATCAGTTTTGACAGTTCAGCGAATTCTATCTGATCTCTTGAGTTCGAACTTTCATAATTGGTCGTTTCTTATTAGGTCCTTGTTTTGGGAGAGCTTCCTACTGGTTGCCTTGGTGCCTTACCTCCCACTTCAATGCTGCTTCTGAGATCAGCTTAGCTACGGTTTCGCTCATTACTCTATTATCTTCATCTTCTTGTCTAAAGCTGCATATTTTTTGCGAGCACCAGCCTGAATTGGGCTGTTCACCCTTACTGCGTCTAGGTTGGCCTGTTTCCTCTTGACTAATTTCAGTCTTCTCTCTCAATTGAGAGAAATCCTAGACCTCACTAACTATGGTCACTGCACTTTACCTTACCTAACATTCTACTTCTGCACTATGCTCGGATCGGCAGATAGTATGAAATCTATTTCATTCCTTGTTTCCCATTAGGGCTCTTCCAGGTCCACTTCCTGTTGTGGCTCCTGAAGAATGTATTCATTATTCGCAGCTCCTTTCCCGCGAATTCTACCAACATATCTACTCTTGCATTCCTAGAATCGATGCCGTAGTTGCCAATTGCTTGCTCGCCAACTGCTTTTTCCCCACTTTGCATGAAGTCGCCCATGACTACAGTATACTGAGTTTGCACTTTCTATTGCAATTCGACATCTTCATAAAACGTCCTTCTTCATCATCGTGACTGGAAGTGGGGCGTAGACTGTACTACCTTCATTTTGTACCTCCTAGTCAGCTTTATTACGACGACTGCTACCCTTCACTAATGCAGTAGAATTCATCAATGTGCCGCTATGTTGTTAGAACTAGAAATTCTACCCGGATTCTCTCTTTCTGGAAGACCTCTGTAGCAGAGGAGTGGCCGTTAGTCAGCACTGTGTAAGCCTCACCAGTTCTTCTAACCTCACTAAGGCCAATAAATCCCAGGCAAGGCCTGATAATTCCTCAAATAGTACTGCTAAGCTAGCCTCACTCGAGAGGGTACGCATGTTGAACGTTGCCAGGTTCAGTTTCCATTGGCGGCCTGTCCGGACCCAGGGATTTAGCACCCTCTGCAGTCGCAGGTCTGACCGCCGCCTGGTCAGGTGCTCCGCAGCCACTGGGGACTGAGGGCCGTGGGTAATTGTCGGAGTCATGAGGGAGGTAGTGGCCTAATACTGCACCAGGGAGGCCAATTCCTGTTCTGGTGAGGGAGTGGACTTTGATGAAGCGTGGTGGCGTGGAGCAGAAGTAGAAACCGACTTCAAATCTGAAGGTCGTAAATTCGAATCCTGCTCCAGTCCACTACTTTCAGGCATGGAGTGGTGCCTGACACCGGCAAAAAATATTGCCGAGAGCTAGTGGGGCTATACTAGTTCAGGTGCAACCAAACTAAGAAGGCCCACTAAGCTTCATCAAAGCATAAACAGTTTCGCTGCAAAATAGGGGTTGACCTCTTTCATAGAAATCGGTAGAACACGAAAATGAAAAGTGTCTTTACAGAAAGCTGTTGCATTAGCGGAAATGATTACTAAGAGGACACATCACCAAGGATAGAGGGGCGGCCTTCCAAACAGATAAATTGCGTTTCATAACTAACCGTCAGAGAGAGATTGTGATTTCGAAGGAGGAAGAGGTGCTATTTTCGTAGCCCTTTAGGGAGCCACGACTCTGCGCCTTGGGGAAGGTGAGGGGGGATATAAAAAGAACGAAGAGAGACAGCGCTGTTTGGCCATAAGGCGAGGAAGGAGATGGGAGGAGGGACTGAGGGGTAGGCAGCTCTTATGGTGATCCATTATACCCGAGCCGGATCTCGTAGAATCCGATTATCCCATACGCGTTGCTCTTGTTTTATGTATGCTTTACCAGATTTCTCACCACTGTTACCGCCTCCCCCCTTTTTTTCTAGTTGACAATGAGTAAAAGCTTCACGACTGAAATAGACGCCTAATCGCACCGTACTTTAATGTTAGATATGCTGAACCCTAAGTCTACAGTGTCAGCGGGACGAAACTGGGTGCGGTTGAAAAGCCGCATTTAGTGAAGCTTCTCTGTAGCGTACGAAGCGGCAGAGGGTGTGATCGTGCTGCGGCGCGCGCGTGCGTCTATAAGTGTGATTAAAATCTCAGCCTATTTCCACATTACGGATTGTTAATAAAAGCCTCTTCAGCAATAGGGCTTGTCGCTACCTGCTTCAATGTTATTCGCATTCCAAAAGAACTTCTTCTTGGGCAAGTTGGTGCTGATATTTCCTAGGTGAACTTGTCTGTGCGCGAAATGCATTTTGTGAAAAGTCTCTTCTCTTCTGTCCCCTTTTCACAAAATGCATTTCGCGCCACAGACAAGTTCACCTAGGTTATTCGCATTTACGTGGACAGTAATGTGAGATGTGTTCTGCGGAATATTTGAACAATTTTTAAAGAAGAGCTTGGTAGCATGTGCCACCACCGCGTTTCAAAGGGCATGATGACAGTGGTGAGGATCATAATCATCATCATTGCAGCCTCCGCGCCTTCACTAGACAGTCGGAGGCAGGTGTTTTAAGAGTGGCGTCAAGCGCTCTGTGAGCCGCGTGCGTGCGTGTGGGTGTTTCATACTGTTGCGCTGATGTATCGGCCGTTGTACTGTAGACGGTGTTACGGCGTTCTACAACCCTGAATGCGTGACGCCGCAATCAGGGTGTATAAATCAGCCTGCTTCTATGGAGCCTTGCGGGCCCGCACAGTGGTAGTCAATTGCAGACAAAGCAATACATCAAAACATTTTATTAAGCATGAAATGCTTTTAGCTGCCGTTGTCGGCGACTTTCAAGAGACATTGAGCCAAAATTCATAGCCGTTATCCGGGCACTCAAGACAAGAATGAAACGAGAACATCCGGACATTGTAGTGAGAGCAAAACGAGATCATCCGGGCAACTAGTCAAAACTATAGAAAATGCACTCTCTGGCCCCAACCCCTTGTAGAGGACCACATTACATACGCTAGTTACTGCCCAAAGAAGTTAAAACAATATTGCTTTTGATTTCTTCCTAATGTTTGTTCACAATATCACTCACCGTATCCATTAGTACGTAGTTTAACTTGTCATTTCAAATAGCGACGTTCAAATGGCAGATACAGTGCACTATACACTTGATTGCCATTTTTGGTGCTGAGACAGGGTTGCCCGTGCTCTTTTCAACGCCAGCGGTCCGTGAGTTCCGCGGCGCGGGTTTTGCGCCGCCTCCTTTGAGAGACGGCGCCACGCTGCGTGACCAAGCCGGTAGCGTCCCGCGCGCCGCAGATGGTTGTTTGGCCGAGACAAGACTTGCAACGAGGTTCAGTTCAAAACAGGTTCATTTCGGCTCTGTAAGCTTTCAGTCCTGCGTCGCGGCCCAAATCTGCTTTGCCGGTAGCCATATCATGCTTACTTACATCTACTCTCGATTACGGTGTAGCTATAGCATTTTTATCACATGCATTGTGCGGCGAACTCTTCGCTCTAACACGGCTTCGCACAAATGGTTTAGTTTTCTTTTTTTTTAATCCGATGAACAATCTTATGATACTCGATGCACTTTGCTCGATGTTTCTATGTAATATCTATGTTTTCAAGTAACCGTTTCCCGTCAACTTTGGTTACTGTGTAGTCCATAATATAATAGGGTGCTGCGGGAACCGGGTCAACCGTCGAACCAACCTGGGCTCCTGACATGTGCTGCTTTTCTATGACGCCAACTTGGGCCGCTAAATATGTGTCGCCGCCTTCAATGAACGTTTTGACATTGCGGCACTGAATGAAATTCAATCATGGGGTTTTGCGTGCCAGAACCACGATCTGATTATGAGGCACGCCGTAGTCCGGATTAATTTTGACCACCAGGGGCGCCCCCAATGCACGGTCACCGTCGTCGAAATGCGGCCGCCACGACCTTAGGAGCGCAACATTAGACGACGCATCGTGTCCAGAAAGAAAGAAAGCATCCCGGAAGCCATGACGCGATTGGCAATACGCTTTGTCGCTACACTGATTCAATACTAATCGCGTTCACCGTGAGATGGGTTCTGCTGGATTTTATTTATAGCGATAGCAATTATATGGGCACTTCAAGCAGATTTGTGCCATCGGCGTCGCCGTGAGGTTCCGTATAAAGTCCGAAGGCGATAAAATCGTCGCGGCGCGCCGTATGTGCGAGTGAAAGCCGCGGGCTATCACGGAGAGCGAACGCACGGCGGAAAGCAAACGCGACTTCCGTGGCGCGAAACGCCGTGGTGGTATGGGAGGGAGGTAGAGAGGGAGGGAGGGAGGGAGGGAGGGAGGGAGGGAGGGGGGCGACTGCGGCACCAAATGCGTATCTTGCAACCGGGCGCAAGGGGAACTGGCGACGCAATCTCCCACGCGAAAGCAGCAGAGCGGGAAGGCAGCGCGGGAGGGAGGGGGGGGGGGGTCGCTTCTACTCTGCCAACAAATGCGTTCATGTTCCCGGCTGCGGCGGCCGCATTTCGATGGAGGTGCAATGCAAAAACGCCCGTGTGCTTGCGTTGTAGTGCACGCTAAAGAACCCCAGGTGGTCAAAATTAATCCGGAGCCCTCCAATGCGGCGTGCCTCATAATCAGAACTGGTTTTGGCACGTAAAACCCCAGAAAAGAAGAAGAAGCAGCAGAATGGTTTTTATTATATGTTTGCGCCCGTACGGGCTCCTGGTGTTGTCGCGCGCGCCGTATCTTGCAAGCGATCTCCACACGGCTCTGACCTTTGTATGCGCTGTGCATTCGGCCGCTCAGTTTCCGTTGAAGCGATACACCGCACGAACCTTCGCTCGCTGCGGCGGCTGCGCTTGCTGCCAGCGTTTTGACAGTGGTTGTCTGCGGTCATCGAGTGTGATCTATTGATGTGTGCTTGTGCGCGCTGACACCATGCTTTTATTTCAGTAAGTGAATGTTTCCAAGTTTATGCAGCCGATAAAACTACTATCCCTACTCCGAATAACTTTGTACTAATTGCTATCGCAATTGATGCTTCGCCTTTCGGGCGAAACAGCGACATTCTTTTTCCATTGAAAACTCAAAGTACAATGAAACAGCACTAGAACGTCTCCTTCACTATACAGGGTGTCCCAGCTATCATGCAGCACGATTTAAAGAAAGAGGAACGGCGTTACGCGAAGCCAGCCTAGTGCGTACTGTTTCCAGTACAGTGGAGTAGCCGCCAGTAATGTTTTCGTTACGGATATTTAATTAATTAATTGTAATTAATGATCTAACTCGAGAAGTACTGCCCTAATTATCAAAGTGTCAATGAGCAAGTTGTAGAGCAACATGAAAAACTGCCGATGCAGCTTTCTGTTGCTCGATACGTGCTACATTAAATGTGTTTTTCGAGTGTGAAAGAAGCCCGCGAATACACGCAGAATTGCCGCACGACTGGCCGCTCGAGGAACTTTGCGTGTATTCGCGGGCTTCATTCACGCTCGGAAAAACACTTTTATGTAGCACGTATCGAGCAACAGAAAGCTGCATCGGGAGTTTTCATGTTGCTCTACAACTTTCTCATTGACACTTTGATAATTAGGACAGTACTTCTCGAGTTAGATAATTAAATACAATTACCTAATTAAATCTCAGTAACGAAAAAATTACTTGCGGCTACTCCACTGTACTGGAAACAAAACGCACTAGGTTTGCTTCGTGCCGTTCCTCTTTTTTAAAATCGTGCTGCTGAGACGTTTGTGGTCAGCGACAACAGCAGCGTCTTTGTTGAGACGCGGAGCGCGGCACAAGTGCACAGCATTCCTTCACTCGCGCGAGACACGCGCTTGTCGCTCACCGCCGACACCGTAAATGACGAGCACAGTGACGTAGGCGCTTCCTGTGCTGGAGCCGTGGGCGATCAAGTACGCCGATAGAATGGCCAGAGCACCGAAACCCGCACACACCACGAGTAAGGCATCTGCAAGAGAACCACTTGAAATCGTCAAATCCGAAACCCCTCTGCCCTGGTGGCTATCGCTAACAAGGTAGTTTCGCGATCAGGATATCCGACTGTATTCAAAAGAATATAAGGGGCCCTATTTTGTTCGAGACTCCTCTGTAGAAATGAGCACTGACGCGCACGCATAAAACAAGATTGCAGACCTGAAATAGAGGCTCTGAAAGCGAGATAGCGTGCTTGAATAAAGAGCGAGGTCAAGCATAAATAAGAGGAACCTATTCAACAGAATTACGTGAATAAATGTAGATGCAAGCACGAATAATCCAGAAACTATATTCTGTGAGGCTCAAACACGCAGATCTGGGTCGCGGTCGAGCACTGTAGTTATAAATACCCCGGATTAAGTCACGAACACACGCAAACTTATTACCCGTATAGCGTTGAGTGACGTGACGAGACAGTGCCATTGATCACCCGCGTGCTGAAAATAAATTAATATAAATTCTGGCGTTTCACGTGCCAAAAGCACGACGTAATTATCAGGCACGCCGTAGTGGGAGACTCCGCATTGATTTTTATCACCTGGCGTTCTTTAAAGGAACACTAAAAAGAAAACATGATCCCACCTGTATTAATAAATTACCTCTTTACAATACCAAAATATCTGCTCACCGCGAGAAGAGGTTTGGTGTGACTCAACAAAACGTATACCAAGACTGGCGGCGACGGCACCACCTTGAACTTCCCGCCGTGTCGCCGTATACATTTTGAGGGCGCCTGCGCGGCCCTTAGAATTACGGGGCGAAATTCGGGCACAAAGCTTCGACAGCATGGAGGAAGGAAACCCCAGGAGGGGCCCTGGTCAGCACGAGCGTATTGTAGAAGTGTGGCGGAAGTCACGTGTTTTTTGCAAAGGAGCACTCGGACGGGTACCCAAATGTCAACGTTGCCATGACAACCGCGCTCCTGAAGCTTTAGCTGCTGCTCTCGGTCTCTGAAAAGTGAGATACCATTTTTCCGCCGGTGACTTTCCCGCAGCACCTTTGTTCGCGAGAAAAGCTGACTTTGGGTTTGCCTGTAAGCTTGAAAGTTGTGTTTTGGGTCTGTGAGTGTGAGTGTCGGACAGCAAAGCACTCAAGCAACACGGCGCGGGTCTTGGTTGTCTTCTTCAATGTGCCACGGAAAAACACAGGAGCGCGTCTGCTTCACTAAAACTGCTCCAGAAGTTTTGTAGGCTTTGTTTTGACGCGCGTCAGGAGCACACACTTCCGGCGGCTCCTAACAGTGCAAGTTCAAAGTTCGCGCCCATCTGCTCCAGCGAGCTGCAGAACCCCTGATTGGAGGCGCAAAGAGAGGTGGCACACCAACATGGCTGCACTTCCGGCTTCAAAAAAGTGACGTCAGGGCCTCTCTGATTTGTTTTATTCCTCCATGTTATTCAGTGCCGAAATGCTTCGTGCGAAAAGAAGCATGCCAGGCGAGTTCTGCGCTGGACCGTGGGCGTTGAACTGCGGCAAAGTGTACTTAGGCCAAAGCGGCCGCTGTGATCAGTTAGGAATGGTTCACACCTGCCTTTCCACGGCGCTTCGTGCGGCTGCACACCGCTGCTTGGGGACTCGCGTGCGTGCCTGCTCGAGCCGCCCATCGCCGCACCGCACGGCGGCCGGTCACGCTGGGACCGGCGCCCTCTGGCTGGCAAAACAGATAACCAGCGAGTGGCAACATGCAACAGCGCGGTCGCAGCGTTTGTGTGTGCTGGCGACCAGCAAAATTTTGGCCCGAGCCAGGATTTTGTTATAACTTTTTTTTTTCTTATTAGGTAATTTCTGATAAGTGAGCTCGAGCGGTTCGCATGTGCCGGCATCCGCACTCCGATTTGGGGACGCGACGTATGTTAAGAGCTAGCAACCGAGAGGCGGGGCAAAGATGTTCCAAGTCGGCAACTATCGTCAACAGCAGACGACACTGGCATATTTTTGTCGGCGTGGGTTAGAGTGTACTTACACTCTAGCGTGGGTTCAAGCTTCCGCGTCACGGCGAAAACGCAAAACTCTTGCACTGTCATACTCTGTTCACTGCATGTGTTGCGTTGGCGCGCTGAGCCACTCTCGACCACTATGCAGTGATCTTACCTGCGCCTTTCTTTTTTTCGTTTTCCTTTCTTTCTTTTTTTTAATCATTGCTACCGCATACTGTTGTAACAACATACATCGCTATGTACTCGGTTGTGTGCGGCGTGACGGCGCATTTTTTGTAGATGTGCTAGCTAAAGCTGGCAAGACCGCGCGTGCGTTTTTAAGCCAATGAACAAGGTATTTGTCGCAGCAACAGCGTAGCACGCTGAAGCGCCGCAGCGTTATACAGGGTGTTCATTTATAAGTTTTAAAATTTTTTAGAAATCCTCTGTGGCAGGTAGCATAATTTTATCGTTGAGCTGGGTTATTCGATGAGGCGGACATTAGTAACACGAGAAATCCCATATTGAACTAATTAAAAAATGACTAATCAACTTCTTAGTTAATTACTTTACGGCACATATTGTGATTTACAATTGGAGCCGTGAGCTTGTCAGGAGTATCCACTTGGGATAAATTTCCAGAATGACGCCAGTTTGGAGATATGTGCCATCAAACTGGCCCTAAAAATGCACTGTTGTTCCACTTACTTTCTTACCAAAATGCTGTTTTATACATTGAAGCACGAAAGTAACTGGAACGCCCATGTATTTCGTCCCACACTTTGGAAAATAATATCTCAAAGCTGGCGTCATCCTGGAAATTCATTTCAAGTGGATGCGTCTTGCAAACTCACCGGCTATAATTCGTAAATTGCAATGTGTCGTAAAGTAATTAACTAAGAAGTTCATTAGTCAATTTTTGTTACTTGAATATGTGTTCAATTCCGTAAAACTTTAAAATGAACGCCCTGATATTAACATACTCTTATACAGATGGTTCTATTATCGCGGAATACAGCTGTGTAGATCGACAAGTCACTTCTCTTCATCACCGAGAACGCGAGTGAATATTCAACTACGGCTTGCTGATTTACTTACTCACGTTTTTTTTTAGTAGCTGCCAAGTTAAAAGTGAGCGTACAATTGATTACATGATGGAATATGACAGTGTCACACAGCACTCGTGTTTGTTCATTCTGTGTTATGTCGTTGTTCCATTGATGAAAAAAGCCAGCGAAGCAGTGCCCTCGGGCCCGACCAGAATACTTACAAACTCTTAGCTAACCTCAAAGATCAGGCCCTAGAGACGCTTCTAGACCCCTTCAATGACTTTTGGACATCACGCAAGCTATCGCAAGAATGAAAAACAACTGAAGTACGCTTTATCCCCAAACCGGGCAAGTCCCCGCACATTGACAGCCTGTGGCTGATATCCCTCACATCATGCAAAAGCATAATCATGAAAAGGATAGTCCTCAAATGCCTCCAACAACACCTGGACGAAACCCAGCAAATGCCAGACCCAATGTTTGGCTTTATACGACATCTTGAGACCCAGGACGTGCTAATGCAATTGAAGAAGGAGATCGTCATCCCTGCCACACACCACGGGCCATTCTCGCGCTAGACCTGAAGGGGGCATCTGACAACGTGGCACACGAGGCGATCCTTCGGAATCTCAACAACACAGGCTCAACAACATAGTGACTTATTTAAGCCACTGAAAAGTAAGGAGGATGTTCAGCCTTGCTGGTGTGGCATTTCATAGGTTGAACCCACCATTTTTAACCAAGCAATGAGGAAATTATATGGTCACGCCGTACCATTAGTACGACTGAAGTGTTGCTTCCCCAAGGAGTCTCACTGCCACCTTCCCCATTTTGTAAGCACTTTGTAAATACAAACTAGCACATGGTATGTAGTCACATTATATGCTGTCTGTATGCTTGGTGAAGTGCACTAAGCATTTTCTCACCCTTAAAACCTGGGCTAATGCTGTCTTTTAAAATTATAATTATGCAATAATCTTACTCAATACATTGCTGTGAGAACAATAGTTGGCTTAACAGTAGCCACTGCACACATACCCTCATACCACATTGCAGACATACTCTATAGAAGCTGGCCACAATCAGCGTAACTGAAAGCCAGCTGAACAGGGTGCGAGTTCATGTGTATCAAATAAATGTCTGTTCCATTGAGAGGTTATATATCTGTCTGTGATATAATTATCAATTCAGAATACATATGGCAGAAGAACAATACACAAGACAACACAATCAAGTTCCCTTGAGAAGCTGCTTTTTACCACTGTTACATGCAGCAAAAAGAGACTTCATTATGCACCACTATGGCTTGGGTGCCTCTTTGTGCATTGTACAAGGAGTAAAGGTGGGCTAATGTAAATGCTTTCAAATACGAATTGAATAAAAAAGTATGTATCAGATATTCAATAGTCATACGACGATACCGTATCTGTAGTACCAATCTCGGAGGCGTTTAATGGCTATTTCAAATCTGTGTTTGGAGATGACAATGGTGCCACTCCCGACATTGGTATTATCCAGGAAATGGCTCCGTTTACAAAAATTGAAATTTGTTATACTGGCATTTATAACCTTCTCTTGAACATCGACACTACTAAAGGTGCCGGACCGGATGGTATACCAAACACGTTTTTGAAGCGCTATGCAGAATGGAATGCATTATCTAACCATAATTTTTTGTAAATCGTTAGAGACGTGTACTGTGCCGGTCATTTGGAAAATCGCCAATGTAATTCCTGTGTTTAAATCGGGTAATAAGCAACTCATTTCCAACAGGCCTATCTCATTAACGTGTACCTGTGCAAACTCTTAGAGCACATAATTCACAAACATGTTCTTCAGTATTTCACTACTAATAACATATTGTCGCGGAGTCAACATGGTTTCCGCTCTGTTTTTTCTACAACTACTCACTCATTGAATTCACTCATGATATCGCTTCGGCTCTAAACAATCGAGGTCAGGTAGATGCCATATTCATATTATAGAAAAGCGTTTGACATGGTGTGCCACAGAAAACTTCTTTTTAGGCTCAGTAAAATTATTAACGATGAAAAAACTCGGCTGGATAACTGATTGGCTACATTCAAGGTCTCAATTTGTTACTTTTAATCACGCACAGTCATCTTCGGCCGCAGTCACTTCCGGGGTACCGCAGGCCTCGGTCCATTGGCCTCTGTTGTTCATAATGTACATTAATGATATCACAAAGGTCATTAAGGACACACCAGTGAAACTGCGATTGTACGCTGACGAACGCGTACTTTATACCAGTGTAACTAACAGACGTGGTCAAGAGTTCTTAACAATGTATTTTCGTCGTTTTGTGGTTGGAGCAACGCGTGGCAAATGAGCATTAATTACCAAAAAACTGTACAAATGACTTTCACTAATAAAAACAGCCATTAAGTTTCAGTTATAGTTGCAATGGGCACTACCTAAATTCTGTGAATACCTTCAAATATCTTGGAGTACCTTCACTCAAAACCTAAAATGGCACTTCATATTGAAACAATGCGCTAGGGCTCTTAGGAAACTGGGATATTTAAAGCGAACCCTCAAGTGCTTACTAAGGACTGCAAATTAACAGCTTATAAATCCTCGTCAGACTATTACTAGAGTACGCCTCAGTAGTATGGGTACCTTACACTGCCGTGACATTAGTAAGCTTGAAGTCATACAAAAGAAAGCAATA
Organism: Dermacentor silvarum; assembly: GCF_013339745.2. Lineage (NCBI taxonomy): Eukaryota > Metazoa > Arthropoda > Arachnida > Ixodida > Ixodidae > Dermacentor > Dermacentor silvarum. The sequence continues at coordinate 123,668 of NW_023606016.1, forward strand.
CGGTTCATTTATCCCGATATGACCGCAACTTTTCTCCCTCATCTCACGCATGCGCACTATCGATAGAACCCTTGGCTCATCGACGCACACTTGAACGTATCACTTTGCTACATGAGATTGTACACGGCCAAAGTTCCATTCAAGCACTGATTTCCTTTAGTCATTCCACTGGACGTGCGATGCGGCGTTCCCACCCACTTAATATTGTTCCTTTCCAGTCTTTTGTAAATGTTTTAAGTATTCTTTTTTTCCAGGCGTTGTTGAAATTTGGAACAACCTAGCTGGTTCCTTGCGGGAAAAATCTAATGAAGAGTTTTTGAAAGAATTGTATAACCACAGTTTCTAATTACGTTTTCATTGTATGTTGTTTTGATCTTGTGTCTGATGTATCCACTCTGCTATGTCTCGTGTATCGAGACGCAGTATCTGAATAAATAAATAAATAAATAAATAAATAAATAATAAATAAATAAATAATAAATAACAATAAATAAATATTTATTTCCATATATAGGTACCAACCTTAACTAGTGCAAAAAGAGATCTAAAATTGGGGACAAAGAATAAATTTTAAATGCAAGACTATTAATTGTTATGTAAAAAATTGACATAAATAAGCTATCAACTTTAGAGTCTCGCTGCAAAGAAGCTTTCCAAGAAAGAATGGCTGCTGAATGGCTAGCTTCAAAAACGTGCAATATATTGTTCCAAGAAAACAAAATGTAGAAAAAAAAGAAAAGCTGTTGAAGGATACGTGTCGTAGACATATGTAAACTACTCGTTGCAAGGAAAACAGCACAGACTGTAGCTTAAAAGATAAGTCTGCTAGATCAAGGATGTGTGGTCACTTTTCGCGCGAAGAAAAGCCTATGGGAAAGTTTTGTTGCAATATGATTGAAAGATACTTTCGTCAACGTGCTTGCCTTTGGGAGGCTACATACACTTGTTCAGTGCAAGTACCTGTCGCATATTCATTGTTAAAGAAGTTCAATTAATATAATGACACGAGAGGTCCTGATCAGGACAAAATAATACTTGTGTGGTGATATACATAATATTTAGAGTGTGAAGGTACCATTTCAACATTATGCAAGTACTCACGAAAGACAAGACTGCAAGAAACAGCCTAACACTAATGCAAAATCCATAACTGATTTTGTCAATTAGATTTCCATTTATATGGCAAAGTATTTCACAGGGCAGATAGGATGTGACATCTGTGATTCAGAGATACGTCATGTATCGGGGCACAAGTATTGTACAACTGATAATTTTGGGAATAAAGAAATAACAAGCATTGATTCCCGGTATGTCACCATGCCACTTGTATCTTAAAATGGACTAATTTATATGTCAAGCTGCACCATCATGTTTATGTTACCAAACATGTGTACCCATCTGTAATGAACCGTGCTTTAAGTTATGACCACTGTCATGTCATTCCCGTACATTAATTGTGCTTTGCACAATACACCTAGAAACCTTTTGAGCGGCATCGCAGTACTTTTTCTGTATGTGCACACGGCTTTCGGCAAACCACTTCGCGTCCATGATAAATGCTGCAGTCAAGCAAATAGAGTTTCAGACTAAGGTACCTAAACTGCTTTCATTCCAGGAAACCCAAACCAAGGTTTAGGTTCTTGAGGACACAAGTTACTTGCGTCTTTGATCTAAGGCGGTTTTCGGCATGCAATGAATTTAGTATTTCTGCTGTGCAAAGCAATGTTAACTGATAAAAGGGATGGCGAGCCAAAACTTGCATTCGTGGTACTAGTACTACCGGGGCTAAGGGGGCTGCAGCTGCAAGCCCCCCTGCCCAGTGAGAAAAAAGTGTCCTCGAATTGAACTTTATTTCTTGCGTAAGCACAGAGTAAAACATGTCAACAAATGCATGGGATCCCTAGCTCGAGGCTAGTCGCGAACCATAAGATAACTGTGAGGAAGCAAAACAATTAATTAGCACAGACACATGTACTTAAAACTCAGCAACATATGCACTTTACATTAGAAGAGTAGAGAATACAATACAAATAATCTTCAAAAATGCAAACGGTATCCTGACATTTACAAGTAATGGAAAATGCAACAGAAAAAAGAAAAAGGAAGGGTTAAGGTAATAATACGCATAGGAAAAGATCATGAAAACGCCAGTTTAATTATCTGTGAAATAGCTGCATTTCTAATTGTGGGCTGAACGTTCTCTCGACTACCAACACTTCAAATTCTCCGTTTACCACACACATTACAAGCCTTTGGAACCAGAAAATTTTGTTTTAGTGCACTGCGTGTACAGCGTCCTGATTCGGTAAAGTGGTAGCAGAGAGTGGGTAGTCAATAACGATGCTACGATAACGATGCATTACAGGAGTTTAAAATTTAGTAATGAAGTAACGGTTAAAATGGTACGTTGAAAGAGCGGTGTCGTGTTAGCATTGTATTGTGTGGAAGTCATAAAGTGGACAGCCCTCTTTGAAGTTTTATAAATGCCTCAATGTATGAATGGCCCAGAGATGTAGCACAGTCCACAGATGGCCGTGGAACAAGCGAAATAAATTTCTCGAAGGGTTTCTGTATCAAAACAATTCGGCACTTGAGCAGAATATAACAGCCTTGCGAGATTTTGCAAAGCTGATCATTGTGAGGTTACATAGAAACAACTCATCTAATTTGTACAACCCTTGATGGGCCCTCAGAAATTTAAGAGGACCGTTCGCCAGGGCCTGTGGAAAATAGTATACTATAAAAGTGAAGTGTCCAAGGAGTATCCACAAGAATTCTTTAAAACGGCATATTAGCAGCCGAAATAGAAGCAAAGAATCTATAGTACAAGAATGTGACTGCTCTTCGTGCACAAAGGCATTCTTCTTTGCCCAACAACAACGCAAAGGACCTTTCTCTTGCCTACTCCCAAATAGAAATGAGGGTTCACATCCTTCTCTCTTTTTTTTTTGCAAAACACTAATGCACCTTTCTCATTTTTTATTAGATCACGACAAACGGCATAATACATCATGTTACAAGCGAACTGCAATGAGTTTGTTGACATGATGGCAGATAATTAATGTGAGGAGATGGATCGTTGCGAAGGTGCATGAAGCTAAACATTGTTCCCTCGCAATCCACGCCTACGTCTCTATGTTGCCTAGCTTGTTGTCCTTGGTGCAGGCTACATGGTGACGTTCACAAAAGATTTACAGATGTTAGGCCTTCTCGCATGCCGTCTTGTACGATGAATTACTGTGGCGGTTAGCAATGGTAACATCAGTAGCCACCCTAATCGTGATTACGCAGCACATGGCACCGCCCATGCAGCCCAGACCACCCGCTTCAATCTCAATTTGCACCTTTACTAGCTGTACGCCTGACAGCAACAAATAAATGGTAAAATCCATCATGCCTAGTCTCATCTCATGCTGAGGACAAAGCATTAGGTATTCTTGTTGTTCTTATTGAGATCAGCTGTTTGTTTTGACACTGCTAGGACTACACAGGCAGTAAAAGTGGTTCGGTTTCTATTTAGCAGGTGGCACCACAGCAGTAGCAATGGTGATGCATTGACGATGCAGAATGCAACGAATGCTCATTGTTCACTGCAGCATATTTCCTACTCTGCTCTAGTACGGTACGTGATGACAGTGGTGAGCAACGTCAAATACAGTGACGATGGCGTGTGCATGTGAACATTTATCAGGTGTTCACTTTTACTAAAACTGGCTCAGGAGGCTGTATTGAACTGCTCAGATAGCGTGTCGATGAAGCGAAGCCCAACAGTAGCATTCATGGAAACGCAGCCTTTAGTTACAACGTAGGAACATTTGTTGCGTCACTGCTCCAACAGTGGCTGATGCATCGAAAGGATGGCAAGCAGACGCTGAGCAGCTGACGCAGCATGGATGAACACATCTTGAGGGGAATTCGCCTTTCTATGGCTAAGAAGCTCTGCCGCTGCCCCAGTGCTGCAAGGAACTACTGAGATGGAGTATAACTGGCAAAGCATGTTCGCATGAAAGGTGGGCAGTGGCAGAGAAGGTGCGTTGCAGTGTCCTCACATCCGCAAAAAATAGCATGCGGCACATTTGCATTGTTTACATTACAGCACATGACACCTAGCACAAAATTAATAATTGCAATACGTGGAGCAGTGATATAACTTTAAGCTGTTCCCTAGCCTCCCCTCTTCGTAAAGAGTAAAATGTGCAGTGACAACACTGGAACAAACACACGTGTACAAAGCAAGGAAAGCTGGTTTGATACAAAACCCATACTGAGATGCAAAGAGCACAAACGACCAGCAGTGCTTCTGCACTGTTTACTTCAGAGCACATGCATAAAGCACCCTAAATAGCTTGTAGTGTGTGTCCAACTCAGCAGCTGCTTAGCTACAAGAAAGTTCGGCCAAGGAGAAGGAGGTTTCATTATTTTTCAATGTATGTGTACAAGTACGGTTGTTTCCGCCTCCTTGAATTTTGGTTTTGGCATCCTTGCATTTTGGGTCTAATCTTCTGTACAAACCGTTCGTATGCACGGTTCACTTCAGAGCATAGCATATCGCATAAAACGATACTTATACGCCAGCACCACTGCGACACATTGCACGTATACATAACAGTACCTTCACACTCGTACAGTAAGAACCCCAGCACTCAAACGCTCTGTACGTGTTCGCGGTCACCAAGGCGCATCGCAGCCCCCAAAACAGCTCACATGAAGCAAGGCACAAACAGCACATACGAATGGCTCGATGACGCGACATAAAAGCTCATCGTACAGGTATGGTCACTTCTTAAACACAAACCAGCACTGCACAATGCACATACACGTATGAGCTTCGCCGCGATGAAGCGCGCACACACAACACCTAGGTACACCATACGCTGAGATGGGCGACCGCACTATTTTCGTTCTGGCGCGTACTGAATGCATGTGTCCTGCTTAGAATGCGCGTGTATGTGATGGCCTTCGCGTTTGTACTGCTTGTACTGCACAAGCGCAATACGGCCAATACACACGAAATCGCCGGTTTCATTGCTTCCGAAGCCCGCGTAAACACAACACTTTCCATCTGTGCCGTTGACGATCGCACGCGCTGAAGAGGTCAGGCACGGTACATCGGATTGCTGCGTTCGACGATTATCTCCGCGAGTGCTCGATAACTCTTGCACTGATCCAACAAAACGACAAAAAAAAACAAACTGCCACAGCAGCCTAGCGCCTAGGCGTCGCGCTTCGCTTCGAACCAGCGCCATGCTTGTGCGGTCGCGCATACATGCTGCATACTGGCAAAAGTTTACGACCGCCTCTCGTGACGTCAGAGCGGCCATTTTAAGCGGACCGCGCGAGGGCGGTGCGGCTTGCGGCGATGTGCGGCTCGGTGTACAGGCCCTAAGGCACAGGGTGTTTCAGCTGACTGGGGCCGAACATTAAAAATATGCAAATGGTAGGTCAAACCAAGGTAATGTTGTTTGTCGTTGCTTGGAGATACTCAGATTATTTTTTTCATTCCGCCTAATTAGATAAGACTCTTAAATAATTATTCAACTTTTCAAATATTAGATTATTAGAAAATTGTAGAGCAACATGAAAAAATTTGGCCATTATGGACGCCTTTCTTACTGTGTTAGTTTGTTAGTTATTACAGTTAGCGCGAGTTAAGTCGGTTTGAGCGGTGAATTAAATTTTATGCGTAAATGTGAAATGACCCATTGAGCGAAATGCAGCTCCACTGACGTGAAACATGGGGTCGTGCGAAGCATGCAGTGACGCACCGCTAATGGACTGCCTTAAGCAATGGCCCGTAAACGCGGCCTCTACATTACGACGACAGAAGTGACATTCTACGCTGGAATTCGACGCGACGACGAATGCGGGAGTGCACGGCACGCGCGCCAGTTGCCGCTTGCTTACCGTGACGACGACCCGACGAGCCTGTGTTAAGACCTGCGATGACAACCGTGAATACGCTATGAGAAGCGGAGGCGGGGGCGCCTAACAAGACCTTCGATTACAAGTTGACAACCGCGAAGACGCTACCGAGAAGCAAGCGAGAGCCGAGGGGAGCCCCTAACGACACCGTCCGAGCAAATAATCGTGATTACCACGGTGCCACGTGTCACCGACCCGAAAGTGGCCACTGCAACCTCTCCACGGCACTACACGTGCCTGACTCACGCCTTTTTATTGTGTTCTTTACTTCTCTCTTCTCTTTCCTTTCCCCGCTCTAGTCTTTTACTACTGCAAATAAACCAGTCTCGAAACGGATCCCAAAGAGTTCATGAACTTCTTCCTTCGTGGCTCCTGCGCGCACGGCCAACGCCGTCCACCTAAGTTAACGCGCAGAAAAAGTTAGCAGTCGTTCAAAGGCGACAGTGATTAGATCAGTTTATCGGCGCGAGTATTCATCACAGTCCGAGCGCATAAGGTGCTTCGCACCTAAGACTCGATCCAGCTTTCTGTTGCTCAATACGTGCAACGTAAAGTTTGTTTTCGAGCCTAAAAGAAGACCGCGAATACACGAAAAGTGCCTCGAGCGGCCAGTAACGCGGCAATTTTGCGTGTATTCGCGGGCTTCTTTGACGCTCGAAAACAAACTTTTACGTGCACGTATTGAACAACAGAAAGCTGGATCGGTAGTTGCTCTACAATGTTCTCATTGACACCTTTCATCTAATTATAATATTTGAGAAGTTGATTAATTAATTAAGGCTAATTATCTAATTAGGCGGAATGAAAAAGAAATCTGAGCATCTCGAAGCGATGGCAAACAACATTACCTTGGTTCTTCTAAGCAGTAGTGAATAGCATTGGAGATTGTGTCTCCTTGCCGGACCACTTTCTTGATAGGCAACTTTCTACATTTCTTCTGGAGTACCAAGGTAGCTGTGGAATCCTTGTAGATATTTGCTAAGATATTCACGTACGCCTCCTGTACTCCTTGATTGCGCAATGCCTCTATGACTGCTTGTCTCTACTGAATCAAATGTTCATAATCTATGAAAGCGTATAGAGAGGTTGATTGAACTCCGCAGATTTCTCGATTACCTGATTGATAACTGAATACGATCCATCGTAGAATATCCCTTCCTGAAGCCAACCTGTTCTCTTGGTTGACTGAAGTGAAGTGTTGCCCTGATTCTATGGAAATTGGCTTGGTGAACATTTTATACAATACTGAAAGCAAGCTAATGGGTCTACAATTCTTCAATTCTTTAACGTCTCCCTTTTATGGATGAGTATAATATTGGCGTTCTCCCAGCTGTCTGGTACACTTGAAGTCGTGAGGCATTGCGTGTAAAGGGCATCAAGCTTTTCAAGCATGATATCTCCTCCATCTTTGATTAAATCGACTGTTATTCCATCTTCTCCGCAGCTGTGCCCCTGGTCATGTCTTTCAAGGCCCTTCTAACTTCATAGCTAGTTATAGAAGGAGCCTCAGTCTGTTCATCACTACTTCGAATGAACGTAGCTTAGCTGCTCTGGGCACTGTACAAGTCAGTATGGAATTCTTCCGCTGCTTTTACTATGTCATCGAATTGCTGACGATATTACCTGCTTATCTTTCAGTGCATACATCTTGTCTTGTCTATGCGAAGTTTCTTCTCACTGATTTCATGCTGCGTCCATATTTTACTGCTTCCTCATCTTTTCCAAGTTATAATTTCGATATCCCTACTTTCTTCTTCTTCATCAGTTTTGAGAGTTCAGCGAATTCTATATGACCCCTCCAGTTTGCCACTTTCATGTTTAGTCGTTTCTTTTTAGGTCCTTTGTTACTTGGAAGAGCTTACCTACTGGTTATCTTGTTGCCTTACCACCACTTTAATTGCTGCTTCTGAGATCAGCCTAGTTACGGTTTTATTCATTACCTGTTGTGTCTTCATCTTCCTGTTCTAAAGCTGCATATTTGTTGGCGAGCACCAGCCTGAATTAATCTGCTTTAACCTTACTGCGTGTAGGTTGGCCTGTTTCTTCTAGACTAATTTTATATTTCTCTCTTCAAATTGCGAGAAATCCTAGACCTCACTAACCTATGTTCACTGCACTTTACCCTACCTAACATTTCTATACCCTACACTGAGCTTTTATATACCTAATCTTGCTCAGAATTAATGGAAACATACTTCCGAAGTTGAAATGCATGATCGTCAGCCCTTGCCAGCAGTTTGTGTCGAGCTAGAGCGAATGCCGATATTGCAACGGAGAACCGACGTATATACCCATAAGTGCGGGTCCGAACTAATGGCCTGGTCACGCTAGGCCGATACGACATTGATTTTGGTTCAGTGTGGTTGACTTCTGTCCGTAGCAACATGAAATTCTTGACTTCGTACAATCCACAAACGAGAAGCGACCAACGCGGCACGGAAAACGAGAAACCTGCTCAGCAGTGACTCGTCTCTGTGATGCGACGCTGATTGTAAGCGCAAATTTATTGCAGCATTTTATCAGGTCGGCGCTGCATGGTTTCCAGAAGAACGTTGGTTTCTACTCTATTTGAAGCAAACCACTAATGGCGGAAAATATTCACAAATGCGTCTTGTGGCGCCATCTATCAAGCAAAAAACACGTAAGCATTCATATGTGTGGTGTGTGGAGTGCGCGACACGGTGCGGTGGTTGTAGACAAACAAGAAGCAGACGACAAGGAGTGCGCCCACGGAGGCGAATTCCGTGCTGGTTGAAAGACGGCAACGTCGAAGACCGTCCGGCACGTTAACACGTGGCGCAAGACGAAAAAAGCAAAAGAAAAGTACATCCAATCGCATGAGACCACGAAGCTTCGAGCGGCCAATGAGCAAACGACGAATCAGCCAAAGCGGCAGAAAAGCGAGGCGCGCTGGCAGAAGAGAGGGAGAGTTCCACGAAGCGATGCCGGGACAAGGTCGGCCACCGGAGCGGGAGTTCAAGACGGGCCATCGGGTTCCAGACCCGAGCCACCAGGACTTCACCCTACCGGGGCCTCCTGCCAACCCGTTCCTGGGCGTCGCCACTCTACCCGATCGTGAACTGCTGCCTGAGGCCGGCGGACTTCTGCGCCCGTGGGCAGAACGTGAGCAGTCGGGCTACGGGCCCGAGTTTCACGCCAGCTGCCTGGCCAGAACGCCGCCGCCATCTGCCCGTGCCGCCAAGCCACCTGCCTTCTCTCTCCAAGCCAGAGCAGCCGCGCTCCGGTAGCCTGGCCAACGGTCCAAAACACCGACCTTTGATGAGACGAACGCCACGTCTTTTAGTCGCTTCACCGTCTCCCATCCTCTGCGAACTAGTACGCGCCCTCACGCATTACCTCAGTCGGAACTTTGTGTGCTATTAATACCATGAGTGTGCTGTGGGTGTTTCTTTTTCTTTTCTTTTTTTTTGTCGTGATATTTTTAAGTGTTTTATAATGGGTTACTTTTCGTTTTAGTTTTCATTAAACTTTGTCTCCATTTGGACTTCTTCCCCAATTGAGGAACCGTCTGCAAAGTTACGCTGCATTCACAAATTGGCGTCCACAGCGACAGGACAAAGTCGTTTGTTTGGGTTTTCTTGAAGCCGATAAAATTATATCGGCTTCAAACTATGGGCAGCACGCGAGAGATGTTAGCTCTAGCGGAGCGCATGAAGCTAGAAGAAGCGGAGTTAAAGGCGATGGTTAGACGAGCGGGAGGCGCGAGAAGACCGGGCTGCGGAGCAAAAACGGGCTGCGCAACGAGAAGCGAAAAGAGCAGTTGAGCGCAAGGCACGTGCGTTGCAGTTGCGTCTTAAGGTCGCGGCGGCTGAAAGGGTACGTTCACTGATAGAGATTCGCGAGCTGGAGTCGTATGCAAGCTTTATGAGCAAGCGTTTGACGCGGGCTCCAGACTCAGCGCTTCGAAAAATCTGTCAAGTGATTGCCCCGAACGCCGTCGCGGTCTTCTGTTAGAAAAAGGCACTGGACAAGAGCGCAGCAGAGAAACGAACCAACAAACGGCTTTGTCCTCAATTGGTTTCTCGGAGGCTCCACCTCAGAGAATTGTCTGAATCATTAAAAATCTGCATCACAATATGGTATCGCCTATGAGATCTGACAACGCTTATAATCTCAGAGGCTATGTCCAGCTTATAAAGCTGCCGTTGTTGGGCCTAATGGGCTAAGAAACGCAAATTGGATCTCCGAAACAGCGCAAGTTGTCGCTAATAGTTTGTTGTCGAAGTTTCATCGCTCAAATCGAAAGCAAATATAGGTGCATGTTGGGAGTGGCAGTACGAAATAGCGCAGAACGACTTCATAGATCCGAAGCGGCCGGCTTTCGCCTCGAACGCGCCGCCATGTTCAGTCGTGCATGGTCGTGTATTTGCAGTGTGAAAAGAAAATCGCTGACTCTCTGCCGACGAGTCCTTTCCCGCCGACGCTTCGCCGACAGGGCCGTCAGCGATCCATCTATGCGTTGTGCTGCTGAGCACGAGGTCGCGAGATCGAATCCCGGCCGCGGCTGCTGCATTTCGATGTAGGCGAAATGCAAGAACGCCAGTGTGCTTGCGTTGTAGTGCACGTTAAGAACCCCAGGTAGTCAAAATGAATCCGGAGCCCTCCACTACGCCGTGCCTCATAATCAGAACTGGTTTTGGCACGTAAAACCCCAGAAAGAAGACGAAAGAACGATCCGTCTGCAGACTGTTGATGTCGGTGCAGTGTGAGAGGGGCGCCGACAGGACGGAAAACGCTGTCGCCAACAGACGGCAGACCAAAATCGGTGTCGTGTCGGCCTAGTGTGAACGGGCCTTTAGGAAGAAGCCAGGAGGCATTGGCCGAAGAGTTGCTTGAAGCCTAACACATTAATAAGAAAGGCTGTATCAGTGTTCCAGCAATTTCTTTTTACAAGAATGAATGTGGATTTTTTGATACTGCTTCAAGATAACCTGTCTGCACGTGCTGCGCCTTCGTTGTGTGCGCATCTCTGGCGAGCAGATGTATTTGGGTGTCGTGCTTGAAATAAAATTACTTGAAAGTTGTGAGCTGAAGGCGAGCTTCGGATCTAGCCAGACACAGTCGTTCCGTCGTATTCTCCAGCACGTGTAATCGAAGCTACATTGGGTTCGGGCGAATAAGGCAATCGGCGGTGTCAAATCTAACAATATTGCTGCAAGCAATAGGCACACTTGCAGAGGGAAGTAGTACGAACAAATACTGTGGTCCGATCCTGGAGGTAGTGCAGGAAGGGTCCAAGCGCAATGGCACATACTGCTGTGAACTAGCGATTAAGCTCAAGGATGGTCCGTCGAGTGTACGCCGCAAAACATCCGCCTGGCGATGACGTCCCAGGTGCGCCGACCGCGCCGAGCCTCGCTACAGGTGCGTGAGCCGTGACGTCATCGCGCGCGCCGCATCGCTTCGCCTTAGCTTTGCCGAGCCATGACGTCACTGCGCAGAGCGCTTGCCGCGGCTGCGCAGACACGGAGCTTCTGTATGAGCCTTTCAGGCTTACAGTATTGATAAATAAATAATAAATAAAAAGCCGTGACGTCATTGCGCCGACCCAGGCGATAAATAGCTCCTCATCGCCGATGCGGCCACACCAAAGCCCCGCCGTCTCCGCGCCGAGCACATCGCAGCGAATATGGGTTGGCCGAAGAAGAGCGTCACTCCCAAAGAAGAGGAAGCGCGCCGCTACTCGAGAGCGAGTGAGACGACTTCGGTCCGATCCCGAGTATCGCGCCGCCGAAGCGGCGGTGAAACGTCGGTGATTTGCAGAAGATTGGAGTTACGAGCCCGCGAAACCGAGCAAAAGCGTTTGAGCGTCCACGTCCAGATACTTGAATGATAGAGTGTTCGTTGCTCCTTGGGCTGTCGATGATTCTGGGGTGATCTCGCGCAAAACGTGGCCGAGTCTCGAAGCAAACCTCACAAAAACTTGGCCGAACCGAGATAAATCTAGCTAGGTGGGGTCGCCAGCTTCGCTGTTTGCCCAGTCTTCGCACCACTAAGTGTGAAGCTGCCCCTAATTGTTCTTAGTTTTGTAACCAAAGCCATGCCTGCCATGTGCCAGCGGCCCCTAGTTCACATGGGCTGTCCCGTGCTTCCGAATCTCGCCGGCAAGCTGTCTAGTCGACGTAGTGCATCACGCGCTGTATTACTTCAGAGAATAAAATTGCCGTTGCAAAGAGTAGTTTGTTCATTTTCAGCACTCCCGAGTCGGCGAAGTTCCCTTGCCCAGGCACCGCTCTGACTTACACGAGCGCCTATAGTCTTTCAGCGCGTCGCGTGCGTCTTTAGGAGCAGGAAAGCTACCAAGACTTGCTTCCTCGATGCTTATTAGTTAGCTGCATTTGGATGCACGCTGGTGCCTCACAAGGCATGGCACACGGAGACACCTCTGACTGTGGTCACTTGAGTGATACCTTAATAGAAGGTCAAGGCTAGATATACAATAACATTTGCTGGTACGCTAAGTGTCGACAATGTTCAGACTTGACTCGTCTCCTATTTCGATCGCGGGTGGAGCTGCGGCAGCCTTATGGCCTGTACACGAGCCGCCTCCCTATCGCCGCCAAACGCACCGCACTCGCGCGGTACGCTTAAAATGGCCGCTCTGACGTCACGAGAAGCGTCGTGAACTTTTGCCAGTATGCAGCATGTATGCGGCGACCGCACAAACATGCGCTGGTTCGAAGCGAAGCGAAGTGCGAGGCCTAGGCGCTAGGCTGCTGTGTCAGTTTTCTTTTTGTGTGTTAAGAGTATTCGAGCACTCGCAGAGATAGTCGTCGAACGCAGCAATCCGCTGTACCCTGCCTGCGTGCGATCGTCACGGCAACAGCCGGAAATGTGTTGTGTTTACGCGAGGGTCGGAAGCAATGAAGCCGGTGATTTCGTGTGTGTTGGACCGTATTTCGCTTGTGCAGTACCAGCAATACAAACGCGAAGGCCATCACATACACGCGATTCTAAGCATGACACATGCATCCAGTACGCGTCAGAATGAAAGAGTGCGATCGCCCACCTCGCGTATGGTGTGCCTAGGTGTTGTGTGTGCGCGCTCATCGCTGCGAAGCTCGTAGGTGTATGTGCATTGTGCAGTGCGGTTTGTGTTTAAGAAGTGACCATACGACCTGTAGCTAAGCTTTTTGTCCGTATCGCAGCCATTCGTAATGAGCTGTTTTGTGCCTTGCTTCACATGAGTTTTGGGGGCTGCGATGCCCTTGGTGACCGCGAACACGAACAGAGCGTTTGAGTGGTGGGGTTCTTACTGTACGAGGTGAGCGTACTTATGTATAGTGCAATGTGTCGCAGTGGTGCTAGGCGTATATTTAAATATTCGTTTTATGCGGTGTGCATATGCTCTGAGTGAACGTGCATACGAACGGTTTGTACAGAACATTAGACCCTAATTAAAGGATGCCAAAACCGAAATTCAAAGAGGCGGAAACAAACGTACTTGTACACATACATTGAAAAATAATGAAACCTCCTTCTCCTTGGCCGAACTTCTTTGTAGCCAAGCAGCTGCTAGTTGACCACACTACAAGCTCTTTAGGGTGATTTTTATGGCCTGTGCTCTGAAGTAAACAGTGCAGAAGCACTGCTGGTCGTTTGTGCTCTTTGCATCTCAGTATAGGTATTGTATTAACCAGCTTCCTTGCTTTGTACACGTGTGTTGTTTGTTTCCAGTGCTGTTCTGCACATTTTACTCTTTACGAAGAGGCGGGCTAGGGAACAGCTTAAAAGTTATATCACTGCTCTACGTATTGCAATTATGAATTTCGTGCTAGGTGTCGTGTGCTGTCATGTACAAATGCAATGTGCCGCATCCTATTTTTTGCGGATGTGACGACACTGCAACGCACCTTCTCTGCCACTGCCAACCTTTCATGCTGAACAATGTGCTTTGCGGGTTATACTCCATCTCAATAGTTCATTGCAGCACTGGGGCAGCTGCAGGCCTCTTAGTCAATCGGAAGTCTGAATTCCCCTCAAGATGTTTCATCCGCGTGGCGTCAGCTGCTCAGTGTCTGCTTGCCATCCTTTCGATACATCTGCCAGTTGGAGCAGTGACGAAACAAATGTTCCTATTGTAAGGGTGTACTGAGCAATTCAGAGGGTAGCGTCTGTTCGTAACCGTGCAGGCAGGTGACGCAGAGCAGGAACAGCTGGTTGCCCGAACGGCTCACACTCGTGCTAAGCACTGGCGATCCGGCTGGCCCACTGGAGGCATTGAACAGTCGATCTGGCTGGCCTTGTACTTGTGCTTTCTTCATTACACTATGTTGTAACTATGGGCTCTGTTTCCATGAATGCTACTGGGGTCTTCGCTTCATCGACACGCTATCTGCGCATTCATACAGCCTCCTTAGTCAGTTTTAGTAAAAGCGAACGCCTGATAAATGTTCACATGCACCGCGCCATCTGCTCGCGTGTATATGGCGTTTGCTCACCACTGTCTCCGTACCGTATAAGCGGAGTAGGAATTAATGAGCAGTGAACAATGACGCATTCGTAGCGTTCTGCATCGTCATGCATCACCATTGCTACTGCTGTGGTGCCACCTGCTAAATAGAAACCGAACCACTTTTACTGCCTGGTAGTCCTAGCAGTGTCAAACAAACAGCTGATATCAATAAGAACAAAAGAAATACCTAATGCTTTCTCCTCAGTATGAGATGAGACTAGGCAGTGATGGATTTTACCATTTATTTTGGCTGTCAGGCGTACAGCTAGTAAAGGTGCAAATTGAGATTGAAGCGGGTGGGGTCTGGCTGCATGGCGCCATGTTGCTGCGTAATCACGGTTAGGGTGGATACTAATGTTACCAATGCTAACAGCCACAGTAATTCACAGTAAGGCATGCCTGAAGGCCTAACATCTGTGAATCTTTGTAGCCTGCACCGAAGGACAACGAAAAGCTAGGCAACTTGAGAGAGCTGAGGCTTGGAATTGACGAGGGAACAATATTTAGCGTCCCATGCACCTTCGCAACGATCCATCTCCTTACTTAATTAATTGCCCATCATGTCAACAACTCATTGCAGTTCGACTTGTCAATATAACATGATGATTGTGCCAATGTCATGATATAAATAAAATATTAGAAAGGTGCATCAGGTGTGTTCAAAAAAATAGAGAAGGAGGTGAACCCTCGTTTCTTATACGGGAGTAATGCAGAGAGAAAGTCCTTTGCGGCTCGTCGACAAAGAGAAAAATGCCTCTGTATACGAAGAGAGGCCCCCTGCGGCTATCACATTCATTCCTTTATTTCGGCTGCTTACACCATTTTAAGAATTCTGGTGGTAGGATACTCCTTGGAAGACACTTTACAACTTTTAAAGCATAACTAAATTTCCACACGGCCCTGGCGATCGTCCTCTTAAATTGCTGAGGGGCCAAGTGGTTGTACAATTAGATGAGTCAATTCTATGTAAACCTCACATTGACAAGCGTTGCAAAAATCTTAGCAAGGCTTGTTATATCTGCCAAGTAACTAAGTTGTTTCATACAGAAACCCTTCGAGAAATTATTTTAGCTTGTTCCACAGCCATCTGTGGTACTGTGTTACATCTCGGGCCATTCATACCTTGAGCCATTTATAAATTTAAAAGATGTTGTCCGCTTTATGACTTCCTCACATTACAATGCTAACAAAACACTATTTCACAAGTACACATTTTACCATTTACTGCAGTACTAAATTTTTTAAGCTCTTGTAATGTTTAATAATAGTATCGTTACCGACCACCACTCTCTGTACCAACTTTGCCCAATCAGGACGCTGTACACGCAGTGCACTGAAACAAATATCTGGTTCCAAAGGCGTGTAATGTGTGTGGTAAGCGGAGAACTTGAAGTGTTGGAGTAGTCGAGAGGAACGTTCAGCCCACAGAAGTTAGAAATGCAGCTATTTTCAGAGATAATTAAAATGCGTTTCATGATCTTTTCCTATGCGTATTATTACATTACCACTTCCTTTTTCTTTTTTCTGTGCATTTTTCCATTACTTGTAAATGTTCAGGGATACCGTTTGCATTTTGAAGATTATTTGTATTGTATTCTCATTCTTCTAATGTAAGTGCATATTGTTGCTGAGTTTAAGTACATGTGTCTGTGCTAAATTAATTGTTTTGCTTCCTCTACAGTTATCTTATGGTTCGCGACTAGCCTCGAGCTAGGGATCCCATGCATTTGTTGACATGTATTACTGTGCTGTACGCAAGAAATAAGTTCAATTCGAGGACACATTTTCACTGGGCAGGGGGGCTTGCAGCTGCAGCCCCTTAGCCCCGGTAAACTAGTACCACGAATGCAAGTTTTGGCTCGCCATCCCTTTTATCAGGTTAACATTGCTTTGCACAGCAGAAATACTAAAATTCATTGCATGCCGAAAACAGCCTTAGATCAAAGACGCAAGTAACTTGTGTCCTCAAGAACCTAAACCTTGGTTGGGGTTTCTGGAATGAAAGCAGTTTAGGTACCTTAGTCTGAAACTCTATTTTGCTTGACTGCAGCATTTATCATGGACGCGAAGTGGGTGTTGTGACAGAAAGCCGGTGTGCACATACAAGAAAAAGTACTGCGATGCCGCTCAAAAGGTTTCTAGGTGTATTGTGCAAAAGCACAATTAATGTACGGGAATGACATGACAGTGGTCATAACTTAAAGCAACGGTTCATTACAGATGGGGTACACATGTTTGGTAACATAAACATGATGGTGCAAGCTTGACATATAAATGATAGTCCATTTTAAGATACAAGTGGCATGGTGACATACCGGGAATCAATGCTTGTTATTTCTTTATTCCCATAATGCAGTTGTACAATACTTGTGCCCCGATACAATGACGTATCTCTGAATCACAGATGTCACATCCTATCTGCCCTGTGAAATACTTTGCCATATAAAATGGAAATCTAATTGACAAAATCAGTTATGGATTTTGCATTAGTGTTAGGCTGTTTCTTGCAGTCTTGTCTTTCGTGAGTACTTGCATAATGTTGAAATGGTACCTTCACACTCTAAATATATGTATATATCACCACACAAGTATTATTTTGTCCTGATCAGAGGACGCTCTCGTGTCATTATATTAATTGAACTTCTTTAACAATGAATATGCGACAGGTACTTGCACGTGAACAAGTGTATGTAGCCTCCCAAAGGCAAGCACGTTGACGAAAGTATCTTTCAATCATATTGGCAACAAAACTTTCCCATAGGCTTTTCTTCGCGCGAAAAGTGACCACATCTCTTGATCTAGCAGACTTATCTTTTAAGCTACAAGTCTGTGCTGTTTTCCTTGCAACGAGTAGTTTTACATATGTCTACGACACGTAGGTCCTTCAACAGCTTTTTTTTTTTTCTACAATTTGATGTTTTCTTGGGAACAATATATTGCACGTTTTTGAAAGCTAGCCATTCAGCAGCCATTCTTTCTTGGAAAGCTTCTTTGCAGCGAGACTCTAAAGTTGATAGCTTATTTATGTCAATTTTTTACATAACAATTAATAGTCTTGCATTTAAAATTTATTCTTTGTCCCCAATATTTAGATCTCTTTTTGCACTAGTTAAGGTGTGGTACCTAATTATATGGAAATAAATTTATTTATTTATTATATATTTATTATTTATTTATTATTTATTTATTTATTTATTTATTTATTTATTTATTACAGATACTGCTGTCTCGATACACGAGACATAGCAGGAGTGGATACATCAGACACAAGATAAAACAACATACAATGAAAACGTAATTAAAACTGTGGTTATACAATTCTTTCAAAAACTCTTCATTAGATTTTTCCCGCAAGGAACCAGCTAGGTTGTTCCAAATTTCAACAACGCCTGGAAAAAAAGAATATTAAAACAATTTACAAAAGACTGGAAAGGAACAATATTAAGTGGGTGGGAACGCCGCATCGCACGTCCAGTGGAATGACTAAAGGAAATCAGTGCTTGAATGGAACTTTGGCCGTGTACAATCTCATGTAGCAAAGTGATACGTTCAAGTGTGCGTCGATGAGCCAAGGGTTCTATCGATAGTGCGCATGCGTGAGATGAGGGGAAAAGTTGCGGTCATATCGGCGATAAATGAACCGTATTGCTTTCTTTTGTATGACTTCAAGCTTACTAATGTCACGTGCAGTGTAAGGTACCCATACTACTGAGGCGTACTCTAGTAATAGTCTGACGAGGGATTTATAAGCTGTTAATTTGCAGTCCTTAGTAGAGCACTTGAGGGTTCGCTTTAAATATCCCAGTTTCCTAAGAGCCCTAGCGCAGATTGTTTCAATATGAAGGTGCCATTTTAGGTTTTGAGTGAAGGTAACTCCAAGATATTTGAAGGTATTCACAGAATTTAGGTAGTGCCCATTGCAACTATAACTGAAACTTAATGGCTGTTTTTTATTAGTGAAAGTCATTTGTACAGTTTTTTGGTAATTAATGCTCATTTGCCACGCGTTGCTCCAACCACAAAAGGACGAAAATACATTGTTAAGAACCTCTTGATCTTGTCTGTTAGTTACTCTGGTATAGAGCACGCAGTCGTCAGCGTACAATCGCAGTTTCACTGGTGTGTCCCTAATGACCTGTGTGATATCATTAATGTAAATTATGAAAACAGGGCCCAAGGACCGAGCCCTGCGGTACCCCTGAAGTGACTGTGGCCGACGATGACTGTGCATGATTAAAAGTAACATATTGAGACCTTGAATGTAGCCAATCAGTTATCCAGCCGAGTATTTTTTCATCGTTAATAATTTTACTGAGCCTAAAAAGAAGTTTTCTGTGGCACACCATGTCAAACGCTTTTCTATAATCTATGAATATGGCATCTACCTGACCTCGATTGTTTAGAGCCGAAGCGATATCATGAGTGAATTCAATGAGTTGAGTAGTTGTAGAAAAAACAGAGCGGAAACCATGTTGACTCCGCGACAATATGTTATTAGTAGTGAAATACTGAAGAACATGTTTGTGAATTATGTGCTCTAAGAGTTTGCAACAGGTACACGTTAATGAGATAGGCCTGTAGTTGGAAATGAGTTGCTTATTACCCGATTTAAACACAGGAATTACATTGGCGATTTTCCAAATGACCGGCACAGTACACGTCTCTAACGATTTACAAAAATTATGGTTAGATAATGAGCATTCCATTCTGCATAGCGCTTCAAAAACGTGTTTGGTATACCATCCGGTCCGGCACCTTTAGTAGTGTCGATGTTCAAGAGAAGGTTATAAATGCCAGTATAACAAATTTCAATTTTTGTAAACGGAGCCATTTCCTGGATAATACCAATGTCGGGAGTGGCACCATTGTCATCTCCAAACACAGATTTGAAATAGCCATTAAACGCCTCCGAGATTGGTACTACAGATACGTGTATCGTCGTATGACTATTGAATATCTGTACATACTTTTTTATTCAATTCGTATTTGAAAGCATTTACATTAGCCCACCTTTACTCCTTGTACAATGCACAAGAGGCACCCAAGCCATAGTGATGCTTAATGAAGTCTCATTTTGCTGCACGTAATAGTGGCAAAAAGCAGCTTCTCACAGGGAACTTGTGTTGTCTTGTGTAATGTTCTTCTCGATATGTATTCTGAATTGATAATTATATCACAGACAGATATATAACCTCTCAATGGAACAGACATTTATTTGATACACATGAACTTGCACCCTGTTCAGCTGGCTTTCAAAGTTATGCTGATTGTGGCCAGCCTCTATAGAGTATGTCTTCAATGCGGTATGAGGGTATGTGTGCAGTGTTACTGTCAAGCCAGCTATTGTTCTCACAGCAATGCATTGAGTAAGGTTACTGCATAATTATTATTTTAAAAAAAGACAGCATTAGCCCAGGTTTAAGGGTGAGAAAATGCTTGGTGCACTTCACCAAGCGTACAGACAGCATATAATGTGACTACATACCATGTGCTAGTTTGTATTACAAAGTGCTTACAAAATGGGGAAGGTGGCAGTGAGACTCCTTGGGGAAGCAACACTTCAGTTGTACTGATGGTACGGCGTGTCCATATAATTTCCTTATTGCTTGGTTAAAAATATGGTGGGTTACAACCTATAAAATGCCACACCAGCAAGGCTGAACATCCATCCCCACTTTTCAGTGGCTTAAATAATGGTGAACAGTTACGCTTTCAAGCACATTTCGGTAACAAACATACACCACCTTCATTTCAGAGGAATGGGATGAGGTGATTGTGCATAGCCATACTATTATTCTATGTGTGCAGGAATACAAGAGAGCCAGGGGGCTAGTACATGTTAATAGAATCAACAAGTAGCTGTGATTTGTTAGGTTAATTTACTGCACAGAGAATGCTGCAATAAGGTTTGTGCAACTGCAAGCAAAACGAGATCGAGTGAAACATTACTTGTGATATATGGATTAGTACGGTACATGTGAATGTGTACCCGATTTGCCACTAAGCTTTTTTTTCTCATGGAAAAATTTTATGTTAGCACAGAGGCTGAATCACTGTGGCTTCTTAACTACAAATTTCTGTGTTCTGTTTCACAGTGCTCATGGGGCTATCTGCATTTGTTTGACTACTTATGGAATGACCGGATGATGATAGAACACGTCCAGATTGCAGTTTTACACAGAACATACTGTGCATTCGTAACAAAGCTCCACCCAAGAAATTATCTGTTGGTTATGAAAATAACAAAATGGGAACAAACATTCCCTCACTTTTTGTGCTGCCCTGCACATGGTGCTAATGAACTATTGTTTATAATGCAGACAATCTGTCTTTCATTAGAGGTTGGGGCAAGTTGCACTGACAGAATGAACATGCATTCATTGCCTACAAGCTGCAACATGCTGAAATTGGTGTGACAGCAGGCATGGAAAATGTTCTGTGCTACTTGTGTCTTGCGCACCATATGAGCCAGCATTTGATTTCATTGTCATGTACCTGTTTAAGCAGTTACTGTTTAAGAAAGGCAAATATAAAACCACTTACAATGTCAATCGTTTCGCATGCGAGACCAACGCACTAATTGCAAAGCTTAGTCACTTGATTATCTTGGTTTGCTTTGAGATGAAATACCGGTACTGTGCACCTGTTTATGTTAGTCTATGCATTTATCACTTTTTAAAAATGTGGCTGCGTATTAGCTAGCTAGGTTGTCACTACATGAATGACATTTGGCCCATACCCAACTCCATCAAACAACTTGAATAGTTTGCTATAGCTCACTGACTTCAGGCATCCTGTGGGAAAAGAATTAAAAGAGAACGTGCGCATGGATGATGTTGACAGCAGCAAACAGACTCAAGGCGCACCTTGATTGTCACCATTGTTGAGAGAGGAAGCATGCCTGTATGCACTTTGACAACAGGCTGTACATTGTTTAAGTGCAGAATGAGGTATGACTAAGTAGTGAAGGGGCAGCAGATTGCCCACCCAGGTCTTCTTGCATGGGCATTGCTTCCTTGTGTGCCCCCGTAAACCGCTGTCATCTCTTAAGGCATGAATGAGATAATACTACTTCTATTTGCGGGGATGGTTTTTAGCACCTTTGGTCCAATTTCCGGAGTCCCCCACTACGGCGTGCCTCATTATCAGATCGTGGTTTAGCACGTAAAACCTCATAATTTAATTTTGTTTTGTTTTTAGCACCAACAGGAATTGTACACATTATGTGTTCTAACACCTAATGAGGTGTCTTTTCAGCAATCTGAATTAATATTTGTTTTTAAGCAAACATTCCGCTCTTAAAACTTATCTGATAAGTATCTCTGCATAACGTAACTATCATACATACATATCACTTTTATGTCTGTCATAATCAATTGTGATCATTTGCTTAAGACATACTGGTGGGGTAGTCGGTTAGTCATGATGGAATATGGCAGCGTACTTGAAAACAACGAGAGAGAGAGAAAACAAATCTTTAATGAGCATAAGGTTGGATTTATTTGCTGGAGTGCATGCGCTATCTTGGCCGCTACCGCCCTCTACACCAACATGAGAGGTCGAGAGGCGGGAGCTGGACAGCAGCGTCTCCCACTGCTCCTGGGGGTCTGCATTTTGTTTGCAATCTATTACAATGTGCCGGAGCTGTTCACAGTACCTACAATGTTCGTCATATTGAGTAGTTATTATGAGATGAAGGCCTCTTTGGGTGGGGGAACGTGTTGGTTTGCAACAATCTGAGTGTTGTTGCCTCTTGCGTCTTCGTGAGCTGTGGATGCGGTGGTGGGTGTTTTCTGCGGTTGAGTCTGTAGTGTTGCGTAATTTCTAGGTATGTTGTCAGTCTGGTGAGCTCTTCTGTGAGCTCTGGCGCCTGGTCGGTAAGTTCTCAGGCCTTGGATTGGGCGAGTACATTGCCCTCCAGGGAGGCGTGAGCGGTGTCCACACTATTTCAACATTTGTTTCTGGCAGCTTGGCTGTTAGTATGCGTGAGCCGTTCGTGCACCACAGCTGACGTAAGCTCCTGCACACTTCTTGAGAATCATTATAATGGCTGTTGCCGTAGTTTGTGTTAGGGCTAATGCCACGACTAGTTCCTCTGCTTCCTGTGGTTGTTGCATCTGGCATGGTGGCGTTGACGAGGAGCCCCATCTTTGTCGTCACCACGACGGCTTTGGTGCTTCTGCCACGGTATGCGGCTGCATCTGTGTAGACCACCTCCTGGAGGTTCCCGCAAGTCCGAGGGCCTTGGATCTTGCTTGGCGCCACCCTTGGTGGTGGGCAGGGTGCATATTTTTCGGTAAGGGATGGATCATGACGTGACGTCGCCAGTCTTCTTGAAGTCATCTGAGTGGTTTAGCATCTGTAGGAGTTCCACGTGATTTGCTTAAGAAGTTTCTGTCCTGTTCGGTGGATTTTCTGACTGGAGTGGCCCTCCATTAGTTCTTCAACTGTGTTATGGAGATCCATACGGAGAACTCTGTCTTGAGATTATTTTGTTTGTCTTTGTCCGTTTTCGTCAGTACCACGTACGGTGCTGCGTACGTCACCCTAGAGAGGATGAAATCTCTAACGAGGTGGATGGTGCCGTTCTCTTTCATGCCTTGGTGTCTGTTTGTTATTCTATGAACCATGTGTGAGACCTGCTGCGTCATCCTGGAGAGGCGTTAGAGCATCTGGTCGCATTTTGCATCAACTTGTATCAGGAGTCCCAGGATTCTGAGGGTTTTGCAGGGCTTTATAACATGTCTCTCTAGGATGACCTGTATGCTATCTTCATCCTTGGTTCAATGCCGCCGAACCACAAAAATCTCTGACTTCTGAGGCGAGCAGACAAGTACGCTCCCCTTTGTAAATTTGTTTACCGTGTCCGCTGCCAATTGCAGGGTGTCTTGTAGGCCCCCGAGTGAGTCCGTACCCAACCATAGGGTCACATCATCTGTGTGTAGTGCATGGCGTAGGAGCGCGATGTTAAAGAGAAGCGGGGAGAAAACTCAGCCTTGGGGAGTGTCTCTGTTTCCGAATGTGATGGGGTCAGATGCTATATGCCCGATCTTGAGTATGGCTGTGCGGTTAGATAGAAAATCAATAGCGTAACTGCATGTTCTCTCGCGCAGTCTGTGTTGTTGAGATTCCTAAGGATCGCCTCGTGTGCCACGTTGTCAAATGCCCCCTTCAGGTCTAGCGCGAGAATGGCCCGTGGTGTGTGGCAGGGATGACGATCTCCTTCTTCAATTGCATTAGCACGTCCTGAATCCCAAGATGTCCTATAAAGCCAAACATGGTGTCTGCCATTTCCTGGGTTTCATCCAGGTGTTGTTGGAGGTGTTTGAGTATGACCACGCCTTTGCATGATGTGAGGGATATCGGCGGCAGGTTGTCAATGTGCGGGGACTTTCCCGGTTTGGGGATAAAGCGCACTTCGGCTGTTTTTCATTCTTGCGATAGCTTGAGTCCAAAAGTCATTCAAGTGGTCTACAAGCGGCTCTAGGGCCTGATCTTCGAGGTTAGCTAAGAGTTTGTAACCTGGTCGGGCCCGGGGGTACTGCTTCCCCGGCTTTTTTCATCAATGGAACAACGACCTAACACAGAATGAACACGAGTGCTGTGTGAAATTGTCATATTCCATCATGTAATCAATTGTACGCTCACTTTTAACTTGGCAGCTACTAAAAAACGTGAGCGAGTAAATCAACAAGCTGTAGTTGAATTTTCACTCGAAGAGAAGTGACTTGTCGATCTACAGCTGTATCCCGCGGTAATACAACCATCTGTATAAGAGTTAATATACAGGGTGTTCAGCTTTAAGTTTTACGGAATTTTTAAAAATTGCCTGTGGCAGGTACCATAACTCTTATCGTCGAGTTGGGTTATTCGATGAGGTGGACTTTAGTAGCACAAAAAATAGAAACACATATTCAACTAACAAAATTAACTAATGAACTTCTTATATAGTTAATGACTTTACGACACATATTGCATTTTACGAATTATAGCCGGTGAGTTTGCAAGACGCATCCACTTGAAATGAATTTCCAGGATGACACTAGTTTTGAGATATTTTTTCCCAATTTGTGGGACGAAATACATGGGCGTTCCAGTTACTTTCGTGCGTCAATGTATAAAACAGCATTTTGGTAAAAAGTAAGTGGAACAACAGTGCATTTTTACGGCGTGTTTGATTGTGCATATCTCCAAACTGGCGTCAATCTGGAAATTCCTCCCAAGTGGATACGCCTGACAAGCTCACCGGCTCCAATTCGTAAATCGCTAATATGTGTCGTAAAGTAATTAAGTTCATTAGTCAATTTTGTTACTTAGTTCAATATGGGTTTCGATTTCTGGTGTTACTAATGTCCACCTCATCGAACAACCCAGCTCAATGATAAGAATTATGCTACCTGCCACAGAGGATTTCTAAAAATCTCTGAAACTTAAAAATAGAGCACTGCACGGGCCGATTTTTTCAGCCCGGGCCCGGCCCGGGCCCGTTTTTACGTTGGGCTGCCCACCCAAGCCCGATTAAAAGTTTTATGGCGAGACCCGGGCCATAATCTACGTTACCCGCCCGGCCCGCTCCGCCACCCCTTTACCTTAGGCCCGAGCCCGGCCCGAGACCGAAATAAAAATTGTCGCAGTTTCGGCGACAGCATCAACTGCGATTGCAAATTAGTAGAGTACTATACGGAGTAAGGATAGATCAGATTCAATTCAATTCAGCTTTATTCAACATCTCTAAGATGTTTGGAGCACGGACAAAAAGCCTGAAAAGGCTTGGCTGGGTCCGTGCACCAAGCATGGCATACAGTGGTATAAGTCCCATACATGTACACAAAAATCAATATGCAGAAAACGCAAAAAACTTCAGAAAACTGTACAAGAATGCAAACAGTGGGCAAATATGTGCATAAATAAATTCCATAAATATATACAAAAAATTGCGAGAAATTCCCTGAATGAGAAATGGAGTTAATCGAGAAACACAATTAGCGTTTCAACAAAAAGGTAACAATAGAGTTATACGTATAAGCTTCGAAGCTCATTAAAAGAGATCATTTCTACATCTGTGCCATTTTGGCCAACTCATTTAACAAGTTAGGCAAAGTGTACCTTAGCATTTGCTTGCCATAGATCGTGCGGCATTTGCCAACTTTCCATTTTTCGGGATAGCGTGTGTGGTATGTAGGGGAATTTTTGTAGATGCGTGTGTGGTATGTAGGGGAATTTTTTTTGTAGATGTATAAACTTGGACATGCAGCAGCACCAACGCGCCGAACTATTGTCGACGCCGTCGGCGTTCTGCCCGCGTTCTCACCTAACGCGCGGCTTTTATATAAATACGCGTTTGGTGCCGCAGCTAAACGTCGCCTCCCCTCCCTCCCTCCCGTCCCCCACCCTTTCGCGCGACGGAAAAAGTCGCGTTTGCTATCTATTGGAAAGGAGGAAAGACAGCCCTTCAGGGCACGGCGCAGAACGCGCGTTTGCTCCCCGTGAAAGCGCGCGTCCCTCGCGCCCTTTCACTCGCACATACAGCGTCGGGAGCGCGGGGACGATTTCATCGCCGTTGACGTCATACGGAACCTCACGGCGACGGCAACGACGACGCCGATGGCAGAAATCCGCTTTGGAGTGTCCACATAATTGATAAAAAAACATGTTCTTCAGAATCAAGACGCGCGAGGATAACTCGATGCACGTTACATGCACACCACCAGAAAGCCCCAGCCCGGCCCGGGCCCGCGTCCAAAACCCGAGCCCGGCCCGGGCTCGGGTCACAAAGCACATGCCGTGCCCGAGCCCGGCCTGAGCCCGTGAAAAAACTGCGCTACCCGGCCCGGGCCCACGGGCAGGGCCGGGCTCGGGCGCTCGGGTAAGCCCGAGCCCGTGCAGTGCTCTACTTAAAAATGAACACCCTATATAACGCTGCGGCGCTTCAGCGTGCTACGCTGTTTCTGCGACAAATCCTTGTTCATTGGCTTAAAAACGCGTGCGTTCGCGTGCACTCGTGGTCTTGCAAGCTTTCGAATAGCACATCCACAAAAAAAAAAAAACAATTGTCGCAGTTTCACCCGAAAGGCGAAGAATCAATTGCGATAGCAAATTAGTAAAGAGCTATACGGAGTAAGGATAGTAGATTTATCAGATGTATAAACTTGGACATGCAGCAGCACCAACAACGCGCAGAACTGTTGTCGACGCCGTCAACGTTTGGCCAGCGTTCGCACGGAACGCGCGCGGTGTTGGTGACTGTTGTCGGTGCCACTGGCGGCGGCTCGGAGGTTTTCGACGAGATCAGAATGGGAAACTCGTCGAGCAGCGTCGGAATCTTTACACCTTCTCGCCTCGCAACGTTTTATTGCGATAGCAATTATAGGACACTCCAAAGAGATTTCTGCCGTCGGCGTCGCCGTCGCCGTGAGGTTCCGTATGACGTCAAGGAGATGAAATCGTCGCCGCGCCCCCGAACGCTGTATGCGAGTGAAAGGGCGCGAGGGGCGCGCGCTTTCACGGGGATTGAACGCACGGCGGAGAACAAACGCGCGTTCTGCGCCGTGCTCGCTTAAGGGCTGCAGAAATAGGCGTCTCTTCCTCCTTTACAATCACCATATATGTAGAGCAAACGCGCCTTCTACCAACGCGCGAGAGGCCGTGGGGGAGGGGAGGGAAGGAGGCGACGGTGCTATTTATTATCATAGGCTCCGGCAACAGTCACCCGCCGCACGCATTTTGAGCGAACGCAGGCAAAACGCCGACGGCGTCGACACAGTTCTGCGTGTTGCCGGTGCTGCTGCATGTCCAGTTTATACAGCTAATAAAGCTAATATCATTACTCCGTATAGCTCTCTACAAATTTGCTATCACAATTGAGCTTCGCCTTTCAGGTGAAACTGCGACAACTTTTTTATAGCAATACGCACTTGGTGCCGCAACTAAACGTCGCCTCCCCTCCCTCCACCCTCCCCCCACGGCCTTTCGCGCGACAGAAAAGTCGCGTTGGCTACTATATATGGTGATGTAAAGGAGGAAAGACGCTTAATTCTGCAGCTCTTCAGGAGCACGGTGCAGAACGCGCGTTTGCTCTCCGACGTGCGTTCGCTCCCCGTGAAAGCGCCCGTCCCTCGCGCCCTTTCACTCGCACCAGCGTTCGGAGTGCGGCGACGATTTCATCGCCGTTGACGTCTACGGACCCACGGCGACGGTGACGACGACGGCAACGGCAGAAATTCGCTTTTGGAGTGTCCATATAACTGCTATCGCAATAAACTATCGCTTTGGAGTGTCCTATAACTGCTATCGCGCGCGGAGGGGTAGGGCCTCCTCAGTCTTTAAGTGCGAAGCACATTATGCGCTCGGGCTGTCGGCGTCTCTGTCGTCGTCGTCACGGTAAAGCAAGCGGCTCATGCTCGCGCTCGGCACGCGTTCGTGCCACTGCTGCCGCGTTCGCCGTCGTCGTCGTCGTCTTCCACAGCTGTCTGCATTGCCGCTCATCCTTCCAGCGTAGAATTTCACTTCTCTTCTGTCGTCGTAATGGAGAGCCCGCGTTTACGCGGTTATGAGCCTTTGCTTAAGGCAGTATGATCCCATTAGCGGTGCATCACTGCATGCTTCGCACCTCCCACGCTTCACGTCGGGCTGCATTTCGCTCAATGGGTAATTTGACACTTACGCATAAAATTAATTCACGGTTCAAACCAAGCCTATGACTTAACTCGTGCTAACTGTAATAACTAATTAAAAATGTCGCAGTTTCGCCCGAAAGGCGAAGCATCAATTGCGATAGCAAATTAGTAGAAAGCTACGGAGCAGGGATAGTATTTTATCGGCTGCATAAACTTGGCACATTCACTTACTAAATGAATTAACAAGTGTGGTCTCGGCGCGCACAAGCAAACACGATAGCTATATGATCACACTCAATGGCCGCAGACACCACTGTCAAAACGCTGGCAGCAAGCGCAGCCACCTAAGAGAGCGAAGGTTCGTGTGGTCATCGCTTCAACGGAAACTGAGCGGCGAATCCACAGCACCTACAAAGGTCAGAGCCATATGGAGATCGCTTTTGAGATACGGTGCGGGCGACCGCCGCAGCCGGGCAAAGTACAAGCGCAGTTTGGCAGAGTAGACACTGCCGCCACTCTCCTCTCTCCCGCGCTGCCTTCCCTCTTTCCTCCTTTCGCGTGGGAGGTTGAGTAGCCATTCCCCTTGCGCCGGTTGCAAGATACGTATTTGTGCCGTAGCACAGCGTCGCCCCACCTCCATCCCTCCCTCCCATACCCCCACGGCCTTTCGCGCGACGGAGGTCGCGTTTGCTTTCCGCCGTGCGTTCGCTCTCCGTGATAGCGCGCGTGCCCCGCGCCTTTCACTCGCGCATACGGCGCACGGCGACGATTTTATCGCCGTTGGACTTTATACGGAACCTTACGGCGACGACGACGGCAGAAATCCGCTTGAAGTGTCTATATAATTGCTATCGCACTAAAACTAAAACAGTGAGAAAGGCGTCCATAATGTTTTCTTAAAACGGTACGGCCCTTTTGCCACCTAACGTCCATCGCCGTCACCCGACAGCCTTTTCATCGATATTTCTGCGCGGAGCAGCCTTGATAATTCATTGAACTTCCATTTGAGGCACTAAAACCGCGGCGCGTTTAAAGTCCAAGTAGCGTTTAAAGTACCAAAGTAGCGCCACCACGCTCACCCCGGCGTTTCCTCCTCGCCGCCTCCTGTGTCTCCAGCCCCCTCCGGTCCCCCATTGACCAATCCGTGTCACGCGGAAGCACGCGTTGCGCTTTTGTATATTTTTTCTCTTTCCAGCGCGCTCCGACCGCCATTCTCGGACCAGTGCGACGAAAGTGCTGTATACGCACAAACAGATCAAACGTGTTAGGGACAAGAACTTCATTGCGATGGCGTGCTGCTGCGCCTTCAGTTGCCGCAACCGACAAGGCGAGGGCAAAATGCTTTTTAGGGGCGAAGCTCCTTAGGGTGTGGGTGGTTCCCTCTTGTAGTAGTAGTAGTAGTAGTAGTAGTAGTAGTAGTAGTAGTAGTAGTAGTAGTAGTAGTAGTAGTAGTAGTAGTAGTAGTATGTAGCCACCTCTGGTTTATGAATTGCTCAATAGATGGCCTAAGTGGAAGCCACCTGTTGTTTTATGAAGTGTTCACTAGATGGCGTAAGTCCGTAGCTCTGGTTGGCATGGAGACCGCTATGATGTATGTATAGGCATATAAATATATATGTATATGTATAGTATAAGCGGAAGCCGACTTCCGCTTCCGTTTCCGCTTCCGGTTCCACTTCCGGTTCCGCTTCCGGTTCCGGAAGCCAGTTTCCGGCTTCCGGAGAACGCTTCCGGCGTTTTTTCTCTCTCGTCCGTAGCTAGGGGCGCTGCGGTGCACAAGGGCGTTCGTTCCCGACGCGCGCTCTCTTTCTCTCTCGTTCCCGACGTGCGCTCTCTTTATTTCTCGTCCGTAGCTGTGGTTTACACGAATGATCTTCCGGTGCTTCGCCCACTTATCATCATTCACTTCGTGGATATGCTGTGATTTTTTTTTTTTTTTACCATCGGGCGAGCGCAAACGCTTGCTGCACACTTGGTAATGCGCCGTCTCACATCGTCGCGTTGCTGCTTCCAAAACGGCATTATTAAGGCCAGTTACTGACTTACGAACCAAATTCTGGCCTCAAAAACTGATCCGCAGGGCGCGATCGAGTTTTCCGCGGATTTCCTCTGATAGCGCATTAGCCACGGCAGGGTCAAGATGAGCGGGGCCACTGTCGAGATCGCGCTGGCCGCGCGGAGCGGGACAGTGGAACGGAGGAGGAGGGAAGTGGTTGGCGCTACTTTTACATTCCGGGGTTTTAGCAGTGTTGCCAGGTTTGGCTATATATAGCCAAATTGGGCTACGGGAAAAAAATTTTGGCGTCGATTTGGACGAGTTGGCTATGTGGCTATATTTGGGCTACTGAAAATCTGCCACTTGGCTGTGTTTGGGCTTTAAGTGGCGCCCTAATCCACGCTCCAGAGGTGGCTCTGATAGGGTAGAAGCAAATCTCGAAGGCTGTGTTGTAGCTGGCTGAGCCGGCCGCGTGGCTGTGCGTGCGTGCGTGCGCGAAATGACCCCCGCCTTTCCTTCCCTCTCTGAGCTGTTGTCTGAGCCGGTGGCTTTGATCCTCGATGCACTTAAACTTACACCCAGCTTGGCCGTTAGGCACCCGATCCCGGGAATCGGGATGAACCTGGGCGTAGTGAATTTTTCACAGTACACTGTACTAACATGGCTATGCTCAGGAAGGGAGAGCAATAACATAGGGTCGGGGTCGTCGGGCGATCGTGGAGCCGACATGAAAGAAGGGAAACACGGGTGGATGATACGCTACAGTGTGTTCATGGCCATGTCTTCCGGATGACGTATCGCGACGGGCACAGCTTTCGACCTACTCCACGTTTCTGGCGCGAAGCTTTACTGCCATTTTCACTTTCTTGCTAGATGAATTTTTCTTCGTGCTTAGATTCGAGATTCATTTCGATAGGTTGGACGTAAGATCGGATCCGCCTCAGAGTGGATAATCCAAACATGGGGAAGTGAGCTAAGTATGCGAGAACGTATAAAAAAGAATGGGAGCAAGACCCCGAGCCAAAGGAGGGTTCTGGTGCTTTTACTTCTAGATGGTTTGCCCGTAATGTCATGGATGCAATGACGTTACTTTCTGCCAATATCGAAACATGTTCGCCACGATGACATCAGTGCACCACGTCACGTGAACTTCACCCACCGTGTTAGCTTAGCTTGTGAGGTGTCATGCTGGGCTCGATGACGCGGGTTTGATTCCCGGCTACGGCGGCCGCATTCGATCAAGGCGAAATGCAGGGACACCCGTGTACTTAGGTGTACGTTAAAGAAACCGAGGTGGCCAAATTAATCCGGAGTCCCCCACTGCGTCATGCCTCCCAATCATATCGTGGTTTTGGCACGTAAAACCCGAGCAATTATTAGAGTTTTAGAATACGGTCCTCAAACGTATTGGGACCCCAAAGAAATAGCGTCGAAGCCACTGCGAATCCACAAGATGGTAGCTGTGTTTGGGTCTTGCGTCGGGCACGCTATTTCATCAATTTAGCGGGAGCCCCAAAAGCTACCCCAAAAGCTTTCGTCACCAAACATGGCGGCGCCCATCGAAGCGACGGCTCCAACCTAGCACAAAATTGGGCTCGATTCGTGGTAACGCGTGAAGTTCGTAGAAGTGATTGCGGTTATCGCTTTCTCTCAACATGTGTAATGAAGATTGATTCATTATACGCCGCTGATTACGAATTAAATTGTCGATTTCATGGCTCGTAGGCCTATCACGGATTTACTTGGCTGCGTGAAGGTGCGTAAGGTTGGTTACTCAAAACTAAGCGCAACAAGTTGCATGCTGCTAATAGAATAAGTTCCAAATTGTAATTTAACACGAAAAAACGCAGTCTAAATTACTTTTCTTATCATAAAATGATATATTTTATTTTAATATTTATAACAGCTTTTCCTTGACGCCGTAGTGACGCTGCAAACGCAACACGCTGTCCGCAAACGCAAAACGCCTATTCCAAAACTCTTCATTCTTGCATGCCCCAACGATAACACCTGCAAAGCTCTTTGGGGCCCCAAATTTAGAGGCCCCTATTCTAAAACTTTATTAGCCATCAACATGGTTTGCTTTTTGACAGTAACGGGTTTTCACAGCATTACCACTGTTATCGATTTGTTGTTTACCACTGTTCTTTGTGCGCCGTCGCGGCTTTTACCATTTCGAGCGAGAGTTTCGGGACGTGCTCGTCGCCGAAAACGACTGCGCGCTTCTTACACTAGTGTGCCGGTTTGCGCAGTAATTTTTTTTACCTCCGCTTACACTGATTCAGACAGTGAGTGGCACCTGTTGCCTGTCCCTTTTCTTAACGCATGTTCTTGGCGTGTTAGAGACCTAAGATGGCGGCCAGGTTATTTAAATTGACACTATATAGGTAGTGTGTGCCCCAGCTAATCCGAGCCAAGCTAAATGAAAAAAAAAAAACGAGAACACAAGATAGGACAATGAGACAAATAACGCGAGATATCATAGCGCGCAAGACTTGTTTTAGCGCATCAAAAAAGAAGCCGTGTGCACGTCGCTGTCACAGATCGCTGGAGAGCTGAACTTGTACCGTAGGCAGAGATAACGTGAGAGATCGATGACGCTGAACATTATTTTGTGTTCGCGACAGCTAAATAGCAGAGTTCGTAGTTAATATTACTGTAAATAACAAATAATAACTTAGTACTATCTGTCATAAAATAAAGGCACTGATTCGCCCTCTGCAGCGATTCTCTGGAACTTAAGAGCTTCCGGGGCCAACCAAAAAGCGTTCTGTGCAAGCATGATGTCGCTGTTGTTGATGTAAAGGGCCGACCGTCACGGCGGCACGGACATTTTGTTACGACGGCTTGTCCAAAAAAGGATTGCCGTAGTCGAATGTGAAAATGTATACACAAATAAAATTGCAAATAACAATGGCTATATTTGGCTACGAAATATTTTGCACTTTTTTTCTGTTTGGCTACATTTGGGCTACAACTTCTCTAGCTTTGGCTACGCCGCCTCGTCGGACCTGGCAACACTGGGTTTTATAGGTGACCCGTAAAATAGCGAGGGATGTGGGATGCGCCGTCTGCTAGCTGCTTCCGGTTCGAGTCAGCGCAGCCGCCGCCACCGCTTCGCCGTTGAATTCCATTGATGCGCTTGGAGTCCGTTCGTCTTTCTGGGGTTTTACGTGCCAAAACCAGTTCTGATTATTAGGCACGCCGTAGTGGAGGGCTCCGGATTAATTTTGACCACCTGGGGTTCTCAATTCGAAATGTGGCCCCGCGGCCAGGATTCAATCCCGCGATCTCGTGCTCAGCAGCGCAACGCCTTAGCTGACTGAACCACTTGCGCTTGCAGCCCGGCTTTGTCCCACTCGAAGATTACCGGTGGCAGGTGCCTAGGCAAAACTATCGTCGGTGTTCAGCTGTTGGCTGCTCAAATTCAAGCGTTAAAGGTGAATGCATGTAACAACTGCCTTGGAGCAACCCTTGCTTAGTCAGCTGTGCAGAAGCATCAGAGGATTGGCTGCCACTTCCAAAACTGTAACAATGCAGAGACCATCCGTGAACAAAAAGAAAATGAACGTACTGTGCCACTTATCAGGCGGCGATTAGCTGTGGGCCGACACGGAATGATTCCCCAAGATATTTGTTTCTCTAACATTGACTCAGGGAACTAGAACTATGTCAGTACTCGCATGCACATAGAGAGGTATTATGAAATGAGGTTTTACGGCGCGAATATAAGCGGGACACAGCGAGATACAACTAATACTCGTAACCAACTAGCCCTCCTTAGCTCCTTCAGCACAGATAGAGATAATGCGCAGCCGTAATATGACGGCGATACAGCCATAGTTGAAAAAAAAAAAAAAAAAAAGGCCAGAACGTCTAACTACGTACCACTTCAAATGAACCTAGAATTTCGACTGAAATGCCGTTGACAGCGCGCAAAGCTATCATTTTCAGCGCTAGCTGCGCCGTTATATATGCCGACGATATCGGTTTCTAGCTACGATCACAGAACAGTATGCACCGCTGTAGCCATCGCCTCAGCACCCGATTTTCTAAGTAATGCTTCTATACGCTTGATAAATTATCGCATAACGATAACTTTTGCACCTGTGACTTACCCGCAGGCAGAGCCGTGACTGTGCGTCCAAGCGACGCACAG
Source organism: Dermacentor silvarum (assembly GCF_013339745.2). Taxonomy (NCBI): domain Eukaryota; kingdom Metazoa; phylum Arthropoda; class Arachnida; order Ixodida; family Ixodidae; genus Dermacentor; species Dermacentor silvarum. Next base: position 157,837 of record NW_023606016.1, read on the forward strand.
TCAAATGCCGTAGAGCTTAACCTGCAGAAACAAAAAAGGCCGCCGAAACGAAAACCAGGGTTCCTTTATGAATAAAAGCGTATCCTTGCCTTTCTTGGCTCGTCATCATCGCGCCCAGAGTGAACTGAAACCTAGAAATCAGCTGAATGAATGGTACGACATTGCTGGTCGCCAAAGCGGACGGAAAGCTTCTCACGACTGAGTTGAAACCGCGTAGAAAAATACGTGCGCCGGGCCTATGGCCGGGCCATAGCCTCCTATATACTTCATGCCTGCCCACTCGGCGCCGAGAACGCAGGGAACCGGTCGTCGCGCCTAGTGCCGTCACTCGCCACCAGTTGGCGGTGCTACCCCGAATAGAAATACAGGACGCTCTACGGCGCGGCGTTGTAGCATAACTATATATCACGCAATTTTTTTACTGGTGCCGATTCTACTGTTTTACAACATCTCCGGGCGTTTAACGCCGACACAGAAGCATACAGGCCGCCGCGCATTGCTTCTTCCAAACGAAAAGAACGATAAAAGGAAAACCACATGCAGCTCCTATCTGTACTAGTATGAAGCTTCATTTTCCTTCTGCTTATTATTACATATGTTTTGTATGTCAGTGTCGAAAAAAAATAATGTCGGCTCTAATAACTGCACAACAAAAGCTTTTATTGCCATCATTTGGATTTAAAGTTTGTGGAGCTTTCGTGACAAGGGCTTCTGCGAAAAAACTTTTGCGATTTCGTTCTTGTCCGTTATCTTCAGCGCAAAATTAGTGAATAGAGGGCGGAAGAACTTTGTCACCATGATCTCAAACAGCTTCTCGTGATGCTCAGGCACTGAACAATTACATAGTTCACGCTCTCGCAGCACTTGAGCAGCATTCACGGCAGTCTCCCTCAGCGGCTGCGTAAAATTTCTTAGCTTAGCGAGCACTACTTCAACCTACTTGTGCAAAGAGTTCAGCACAACTACGAGTTCGTCTGACCGATACAGCAGACGGCTTCTGTCTTGAAGCCTAATCGGAGAATCTGATGGCGCCGAGGGCTTGGGCTTTGTCAAAAACTGAGGCATTCTTTGCAAGACACCCGTCATTAACAGCTTAACAGCTCTCGATAGGTATCCGCCAACCATCGCTAGTGCTGCACATTCTAGCGAACGCAACGTTTCCTTGCGCCCGGTAATGTGGTTGAACAGCGCTGCTGTCGCTCTTGGAAATTTTTTGGATGATTCTGGCGTAGTGCTTACGCTCAGTTGCCGGCGTAGCGACGAGCATGTGCTATCTTCCGTGTCCATCACGTTGCTGTTTGTCGATGTTGACGCAATGCCTGCCTTCAGAGACTTTTCTGTTCCGCACAAAACTGCCCGTGAGTCTGTCTGATCGTTGCTTCCAGCTGACCTCCTCAACCACCCAAAAAAAGATTCATTGGCGTCAGACGAGAGCTTTCTAGTCAGAACAAATCGAAAGTGCATCTCTCTCAGCAAGTATCTGACGCATTCCACGTTTGACACATTCAAACTTGGAGCCACTTCTCTGGAAGTTCTTCATCGCTCGGAATTCATGAAATGAGATGGGGACCTTTCTCTACTGTAGGAGGTGCATCCAGGTCCACAACAATACGCCATACTACTGGGTATCAACTCGCAAAGCGCCCTATCAAACCACTTCAAGTAGCACAACTCACTCGTGACCACAATGTCTTCTTTTCGGCCAGAAGGCTCTCATTTGCGCTGCTGCTAGACGTCCTCAATACGGAACCGACAGTGTCACCACTGCCACAGTCCTTCAATAGGGTACCCTGCTGCAGCTCACCGCGGCAATCCAAGGCAGAAGGCAAGTTTTTTTCCCAGCCGTGGACTGCTGCAGAAAGGTGGTCTCCCAGCAAACCAGCGAACCGTCGGCAGGCGAGGCAAATTAATATTGTCTTGATTTGACACTAATGGAAACGCGCACACGCAATTTTTCCCGCCTTTAACCATGCACGGCGGCTAGCGAACTATTCTGGGGTAGCAGCGCCCCTAGCGGGCGACCTGCGAGGAGGTCAGGAGAGGAGGTTGAACGGCGCTCCCGGAGTGTTGGCGCTGAGCCGTGCTCCCTCAAGGGCTGCAGAAGATAGCGCCAACCTTTCCCTTTCCCTCAAGAACCACTTACTACTACTACTCCCGGAGTGATTGCGCGGGCACAGAAAGTATATAGGAGGCTATGGCCGGGCATGCCGCCGATGCCGCCGCGTCGTCCGTCGAACCGGAAGCTGCTAGCAGACGGCGCGCCCCACAATTCCCTGCGATTGCTCGTTTTACGGGTCACCTATTCCTCCATGGTGTGCATCGTGTCGTTGGGCCGCGAGATCGAGCAGAGTCGCCGCCTGGCGGGCACTGGCTGAATCACAGATAGTGTGGATTCCGCCGCGCGTCGTCTGCTAGGCACATTTTCGTGTATGGCGTGAATAGCTTTAAATGCTGCTACTTCCGCAAAAAGCATTTCGCGTTTCGCTGTCATCTTTGCACTCTAGTAAGATCAGTCAATGACCGTGTCGAGCGCTCGATGTCGGACCCTCCGCCCGCCACAATCATATCAATTTTATTATCGCTTCATGTTTCGAGAACATCACAAAAAGCACTTTACCTTGTTTTAATTAAATGACGTGGTATTAGCGGGACGTGAATAGCACGCTTTACTGACTTATGATGGTGTGTAGATCACAACGAAAACTCTGTGATACCTCGAAACATGAACGGGGGTGGCGTGAACATCAGTCGGCAGCAAAAAAAAAAAAAAAAGAATGGAAAAGAAAGAGTCGTAAGCGTTCACTCGTATCATATTGCGTCATACACTTTATATTACGATAACTGCAACATGATAAATGCGATAATCGCATGACACGCTTAGTAGCTAAGCGACCAAAGATGTTCTTTTAATATGTGGTTCTAATGCCAATACGGCGAACAAATTTTGCCTCACAATACAGTCGTGCGTTTTGTACTCTTATTAGCTGCTACAAAAGGAAAGCTAGAATATGCCATTATACGAAGATCATGTGTGACACGGTAGGCTCTAGAAGGATGACGTCATAACGCTACGTAGAAACGCGGATTTCCCATTCGCTCTTTCTTGTGGTGTGTTTACCTTGATGCAAGATAGTGGCCGCTATTACCTGAAATAAAACTGCCTAATGGTTCTAGCTCCTCAAATTGTCACATAGCTCTCATGCGCGCAACCATGCAGGGGCGATAAAAATAATCTCGACTGAAGCCACCTTGGTGATCCTACTAACGTAGTGTCACAGTGGCCTAGCTTTCCGTATATATAGTTGGTCTCATTAACTGTTTGCATTTTAAAGCGTATAAAGAAAAAAGAATAAGAAAATGAGCTGTACAGTGCGCTTTAACTTGCTAATTTACCATCGTTGTAAATAAATGCGGACTTTTTATTGCAATAGCAATTATATGGACGCTCCAAAGCGGATTTCTGCCGTCGGCGTCGTCGTCGCCGTCGCCGTGAGGTTCCGTATGACGTCAACGGCGATGAAATCATCTACGCGCTCCGGACGCTGTATGTGCGAGTGAAAGGGCGCGAGGGACGCGCGCTTTCACGGGGAGCGAACGCTCGTCGGAGAGCAATTATTATTGCGATAGCAATTATATGGACACTTAAACTGGATTTCTGCCGTCGGCGTCGCCGTCGCCGTCGCCGTGAGGTTCCGTATAGATAACATCATCGCCGCGCGCCGTATGCCCGAGCGGTAGCGTGCGGGGGACGCGCGCTATCACGGAGAGCGAACGCACGGCGGAAAGCAAACGCGACCGTCGCGTGGGGCTTTGGGAGGGAGGGAGGCGGGGCGACGCTGCGCTCCGGCACCAAAGGCCTATCTTGCAACCGGGCGCAAGGGGAACTTCCCACTCAATCTCCCACGCGCAAGCAAGGAAGCGGGACGGCAGCGCCGGAGGGCGGGGGGACGCACTTCTACTCTGCCAACAACCGCGCTCGTCGCTTGCCGGCCGCACTGTCTCTTATCTCCACACGGCTCTGACCTTTTCTATGCGCTGTGCACTCGCCGCTCAGTTTCCGTTGAAGCGATAGACCGCACGTACCTTCGCCCGCTGCGACGTATATGCGCTTGCTGCCAGCGTTTTGACAGTCGTTGTCTGCGGTCATTCAGTGTGATCTATTTATGTTTGCTTGTGCGCGCTCACACCACGCTTGTTCATTCAGTTAGTAATAGTCGGGCCACATTTTCCAACGCACGCTACACATGCAATGCTGCCCGGATCGGCAGTGCAACGCTACAGGTGTGTCCCTTCGCACGCGCTGCCAACGGGAAGCGCTTCTCATCAACACCACCGTTTCACACGCGCCTTCTCGTGGTCATCGAGTCTCTCTTCATGTCGGTCTACTTACGCCGCAGCACACCTGCTTACTTAATCAGCTCATGTTTACTACAATTCATATTGCTACCAAAGCCGCTCACCTTACTTCGTGTCACATTGCTGTGTTGCTATCGCATTCATTGCTTTGCCCTTAGGGCGAAACTGTGAAATTTTGCCTCACACTACTCCGGGAGCACCTTGCAGCGACTGCTGCTGAGCTGTCACCCCGACGCACGCGTGGGCGAGGCGGAGTCCCCGGACACAGCTGCCGGACCGGGGACTGACAAGGAGATCCCTCCTGTTACGCCTACGGATTGGCTGCTGCTGGACAGCCGCTCGGAGCTTCCGCCTGGGTAGAACTCACTCACCAGCCTGCACACAGTGCGGGGCAGACGAAACACTGGAGCACCTCCTGTTTCTGCCCCGCACTCAACCAACAGCGAGCCACCATGGTGGCTCACCTACGCCGCATGGGCCTGCCTTCAGCCTCCAGCACGGACCTGCTCTTCCCAGCCCGCTGTTCCTGCAGGGTATTCAAGGTCGTACTCTGCTACCTTGCCGATTCGATGCTGGCTGACAGACTGTAAGGGCATCCTGCCCGAGACGATGACAACTACCCTTTCCCTCCAGTTCTTCCACTTTTCCTGATTTCTATCCCCCCCTTCCCGTCCTCATATGCTGAGCCGTGCTCCCTATAAGGGCTGCAGAAACATGCATCTTTTCTCTTGCAGCCTCTACTACTACTAGTACTAACGCGCGTTCTGCGCCGTGCTCCCTGAAGGGCTGCGTCTCTTTCCTCCGTTACAATCACCATGTATAGAGAGCAAACGTGACTTATTCCGTGGCGAGAAATGCCGTGGGGGGACGGGAGGAAGGGAGGGGAGGCGACGTTTAGCTGCGGCACCAAATGCGTATTTATATAAAGACGTTGCGAGGCGAGAAGGTAGGTAAGATTTCCGACGCTGCTCGACGAGTGTCCCATTCTGATCTCGTCGAAAACCTCCGAGCCGCCCCAGAGGCACCAGCAACAGTCCCCAACGCCGCGCGCGTTCGGTTCTTCTTCTTTCTGGGGTTTTACGTGCCAAAACCAGTTCTGATTATGAGGCACGCCGTAGTGGAGGGCTACTGGTTAATTTTGACCACCTGGGGTTCTTTAACGTTCACTACAACGCAAGCACACGGGCGTTTTTGCATTTCGCCTCCATCGAAATGCGGCCGCCGCGGCCGGGATTCGATCCCGCGACCTCGTGCTCAGCAGCGCGTTCGGTGCGAACGCGGATAAAATGCCGACGGCGTCGACAACAGTCCTGCGCGTTGTGGTGCTGCATGTCCAAGTTTTTACAGCTGATAAAACTACTATCCTTACTCCGTATAGCTCTCTAATAATTAGCTATGGCAATTTATGCTTCGCATTTCGGGTGAAACTGCAACAATTTTTTTAAACCAGTGCAAGATTCGCAGAGAATGCGATATTAATAGTTGACGCAACAATATTAACAAAGTAGGCGGAACGCAATCGAAACAAACACACAAAAAAAAAACACCCGATTAGGTGCCGAACCAGAGACTGTGTGGGTGAGTTCCAGTCCTCAATTGAGTGCCAGTTTGCGCTTCTCTCAAGTAAATAGAAACGTTGTGCGCATTTTGTGCAAGAATGTGGAGGGCAATACAGGATCAGCACACTGCAGTAGTTGGTTGCATTACGAGAAAATCGGGCAATATTGTTCACAGCGGAACGCCAACGTGTACATTTCCATGCGACCGCCAAACGCGGCGACGAAGCTGCCGCCTATATAGTTGGATTTCGCACCTTGGACGCCGGTTGTTGGCCAGTGTGACGTCGCGAAGCTCGACGCGCGCGTGTTACGTCGCGGATGTCGTTTCTATAGACGTTTTCACGAGGGCGCTTCCGACGGTCTGGCGTGGAGAGTATGTGTCAGTATTGCCTGTTCGGTCTGGACTGTGAGCTTGCCTTGCGCTTGCATTGCGGAGTGGTAGCTTTCCTTCGATGCTTCCGTTTATTTTATTGCGATAGCAATTATATGGACACTTCAACCGGATTGCTGCCGTCGGCGTCGCCGTCGCCATCGCCGTGAGGTTCCGTATAGATTCCAAGGGCGATAACATCGTCGCCGCGCGCCGTATGCGCGAGCGAAAGCGTGCGGGGGACGCGCGCTATCACGGAGGGTAAACTCCCCCACGCGCTATCACAGAGAGCGAACGCACGGCGGAAAGCAAACGCGACCGTCGCGCGCGAAAGGCCATGGGGTATGGAGGGAGGGAGGGGGGCGGCGCTCTGCTCCCGCACCAAAGGCGTATTGCCACTCAATCTCTCACGCGAAAGCAAGAAACGGGAAGAGGGGGAAGGGGGGGGGGGCAGCTTCTCCTCTGCCAACAACTTCTATGCACTTTGCCCGGCGGTGCCGGTCGCCCGCACCGTCTCTTATCTCCACACGGCTCTGACCTTTGTATGCGCTGTGCATTCGCCGCTCAGTTTCCGTTGAAGCGATAGACTGCGCGATCCTGCGCTTGCTGCCAGCGTTTTGACAGTCGTTGGCTGCGGTCATTCAGTGTGATCTATTCATGTTTGCTTGTGCGCGTTGACACCACGATTGTTAATTCAGTTAGTAAGCCAATGTGTCCAAGTTTATGCAGCCGATAAAAGTACTATCCCTACTCCGAATAGCTCTCTACTAATTTGCTATCGCAATCGATGCTTCGCCTTTCGGGCGAAACTGCGACATTTTTTGTCACGAATGACTTACGCTCGCAAATAATGGCATTTATACTCATCAAAAGGCTACAGGCCAGCACTGTGCAGTTTATGGGCGCACAAACAACCAGCGGAAAATAACGATTTTGGGGATTAAGTGTGTCCACAACACAGCACTCCGCGAGACCACTCCCGCGATGGGATTCCTGCATCACTTGAGGACTTGGCATTTCAGTCTAATGGGAACCAATGCACACATCAGTAAAATAACGCATTTTGGTAAACTCTTTTCAGCACATTTCCCAACAGGTTGCGAGAATTGTCAGCTCTTCGATGGAATATTTTCTCGTATGTAGTGGTAGAGGCTACATTTGTTATTCTTTCAAACACGACTTCATTCCAGTGCCTAATACGGGAGTCACACGGCGCACTTTTGATCGTGATCGAGCCCGATATTGGTCGAATTTCTTGCTCGCGATTGGCTTCTTTGCTCAATCTGCGGAAGGGAGCCAATCGCGGTCGAACATTCCGATCCATCGGTCTCGATCGCTATCAAAAGTGGCCGTGTGACACCGGTATAAGACAAATTGGAGCACTCTGCGAGAGAACTAGTCGGTAAGTAGACTTCGCAACGATCTGGAAAAATCGTGTCCTATGGAAGATGTATGCAGACCCTGTGTCCACCAAAACATTGTCTCCGCGTTCACACGCACCCTGCGCGGCCCTGCCCATAAAGGTATTAACTTCAACAGTGTGTGCTGCATCGAGCTCACCTATCTTTGAGCGTTGTATATGTCTGGGGCAGCAAGAGAATGCAAGAACGAACGTGTCAACCTCATCAGCGCGGCCAAGCGCCAGTGCTGGAACCGTAATGCGCTAACTGTGCGTGGCGTAGAAACGCGCTAAATGAGCCCACGCAAGTAAGAACGTAAAAAACGGTATTCGCATGGGTACGCGGACAATAGCATCATGCTTGCAAGAAAAACAGTAACGAGAAAAATAAATTATTCGTGCAGTCGATCAAGTGAAATACTTACGGGCGTGCAGTGACCGCTTCGCTGACCACGAAGCGCTTTTCACTGACGGTCAGTAGTGGTTTACAGACATATGCATATGTATTTATTCGACAATTTCTAAGACTCGACATTACTTTATTATGAACATATAGCACAGTGAGACGGTGTAAGGGAAACAAGAGAAAGAGCAGAGATGCCCGTAACGCTGCAATATTATTGGCTTATTTCGCTTCAGAGATAGCGTACACGAACAATTCTTGCCGTACGCAATATCTTCAATACAAACTTCGCGCACGATCTTCGTTAAGGTTCACCGTGAGCGAAGCTTGTTTCAAATTCAGACATTCGAAAGAAAAGCCATTCCAGGTAAACAAACGTAAAATATGTAAACAAATATATCTTTATAACAAGTCTAGCTGTTATAATCCCTATTGGGATTGAGTGTATGTATAAATAAATAAATACTAAATACTAAAAATAAAATCTAGCACCTGGGCTGTATCAGTTGCGCTGGCATCTGTGATCACTGTCGCGCGTCGGTTCGCTGCAGGTACCGCGCAGCTCGATCGCCACGCTTATGCTTTGACATTTGGTTATAAGCACCCTGCACCGCACCACATCCAATAATTTTGCATGATTAAGCTGTTCAGTTGCGTCGGAAGCGTATGGAGTAACCACCGCATATCAATCAACCACTGACACGCGTCGTCGGGCCGCCGGAACCTGGTTCTAAGTATTGCCCGACAGCTACGTACGCGCCTGCTTTCGCTAAATAAGGCAACCCTCAACCGCGAAACGTATAATGGTGATCAGATTCAATCGACGATACGGTCACATGTGCCCAGCAATAACAATGAAATATACCGCTGATTAGGTCTCGACGAAGCAGACGCGGATGCCGCCGCTACCGACGACGAAAACGACACTGGCTGGGCTTGCTGTTGCCATGGCACACTACACTGAGCGTTCACGCGAGCACGTGAAACATGTAACAAGTCAAGCGGCACAAGACAAGCGAAGCGGAAGAAAACAATCGAAATAATGCGCGGCGAAGATCACACAACCGATGTGCGGCCGGCCTGCTCTCGCAAGGCGCACAGTCCAAAATGGAGGCATAACATGTTCTGACGCTAGACGTCGCCCGTGTCGGCAAATGGCGCTGCTCAAACGTCGGTTGTGAAAACGTCTATAGCGGGCGATGCAGCGGCCGGCGAAGTCGGATTGGCCAGGATCGGCGAAAACCTGGGGCCGTATTCTGTAACGCTTCGGTTTTCGAAGAATTCGGTTTGCGTGCAGCGATTGGTCGCCGCCTGGGTGACGCCATCGGCTCAGGGCGCGAACGCATTTTTTGATGGCGTCACGGACATGTAATCACGCGGAAACCGTTCTTCTTCTCTTTCGTCTTTCTGGGTTTAACGTGCCAAAACCAATTCTGATTATGAGGCACGCCGTAGTGGAGGGCTCCGGATTAATTTTGACCACCTGGGTTCTTTAAACCGAATTTGTTGTCTGCTACGATGCGAAGCCGCGCGCGCTGCTTCGGTCTAATCCGAAGCGCGGTGTGCCGTGTGCACGGGCGAGATCGCGGCACTCGGAGCATAATGGTGACGTGTGCGGTACCTGTGGCGCCTGGTTCTCGTGTTTTTAGCGAGCCTCCGTGAGAGACAGCGACGTCCTTGACATCGACAAGATGCTTTTGAGATGACAGACGAGGAATTAAGGCGGAAATTCAGATTCTCAAAAGAGACAGTGCTCCCTCCGGCTGTGCGAGGAACTTGAGTGTGTGTTGGGGCCGCAACTCGTTAGTGGCATTGACACTGTGGCAAAAGTGCTGTGTACGTTGCGTTTTAGGGGCGAAGCACCTTAGGGCCGAGCCTTAATTGTCCCTCGTAGTCCGTAGCTTTGGGGTATATATATATACGCCAAGCTCCGGCTTCCGGAAGCAGGCTTCCGCTTCCGGCTTCCGGAAAACGCTTCCAGCGTTTTGCCCGAATGATCCCCCGGTGCTTCGCCCACTCATCATCATTCACTTCGTGGATATGCAGTGTTTTTTTGTATTTTGCTACTGAAAGTTTCCAATAGTCTGTAGCCAGGGAGGAAACTGTCGCCCTGTCTCAGCCCCCAGTCAGCAGTATAATGTTTTCCGTTGTTGAAGCCATAGCAACGGTTGGCAAAGCCAGCGGCCGTGGCAAAGGGTTGGGTGCAGTTTCCGAGGACAACAGGCAACACTTCCTCGAACGCGGCAAGCTCCCTGGGGTCGCCACCTGTGTTTACGGGACACTAATCGCCATCGTCCGGCTGCGCAAACTGTGGGAACCGAGGCGTAATGGAGCCGCAAGGGATTCAATTACATGGTGGTGAGTAAACAACTTCAAGCGCAGTCCTTGGTCTGAATGGTTAGCGAGCCCATTTAAAGTGTACAAGGACACCTTTGACACGAGATTAGTTGCATGATGTCGAGTTGCTATGGATGGTGCGAGCCGGACGATGTTGCATAGGCTTGAAAAAGACTCAAGGAAAATAACCCCCTGTTGCATAGCTACAAATGTAGCATACCGAACTTGTTTGCGGTTCAAATGTTGCTGATATTACGGTCAATGCTATCTGAATAATGCGTTGATGGTCGTGTACGGACGTGAATTCTTGACGAGTAGCTGTGCAGTTTGTGTGCTATCAGTACCTGCATAGTCAAGTGACATGTGATTCGACTTGCGCACCGTAAATGTGAAAATTATGAATACATCCTTTAGGGTACGTTTACAAATAGGTAGGAATTCCACACAGACTAGCATATCTCATCACTAGTCTATTTTGGTATTTACTTTAAATGCACATATCCGAGCAAGCAGTGTTCGTTAAAGTACTATATTTATTCGTATTATCATCCTTAAGCAATGTGCCATAAAGCTGAACGCTGAAGACACCACTGGACTCCCTCTCGCAGACCTAAGGACCCTCGCATGCCACGGTTCCTTCGTCTGGAGGCACTCAGCAATGCGCCGCCGCCTGACGTGTGCCCTCCTGTATGACGAGGAGTTCTTGCTTGCAATGTTTTACCTTTCATTTGTATCAGCCCAAGCATTTCTGTGCTGCAATAGTGTTTTCTTGTTTTTTTGCAGTCCTATCAAAATTCGCACAGTAAATCGTTGACCTTTGAATATATTTTTCTTAAATGCAGAAGATTCGGGCTACCCTCCGGAGCCGTGGCTTCACACTCCTGTGCCCGGACACATGACGTGGCTGACAGCAGAGGGGCGCTACAAGGAATGTGGCTGAAAAATGCATAGGTATCCTCAAAAGCCGTTTCCGGTGCCTGCAGAGGTACCGTACGCTGCACTGCACTATTCACCTCGCAAAGCGGCCACCATTGTGGCGGCGTGTGCCGCGCTTCACAACCTCCAGGCAGGGGATCCGCTGCCAGATGACCGACGCACCAGTGATGCAGCAGCAAGACAAATGCAGCCACCACAGGCCCCATCGCTGTCGTTGGCACAAGTAATGCCGCCTCCACGCGCTTTGTTCGAGAGAGCCAAGCAGGCTCGCTCTGCAATCATTGACATGTTCAGGCTGCCTTGCAATCTTTATTGCATACTTGCAGAGTGTGCGAAGACGGATGCGCCGGCAAATCGGCAGTAGTGACGTGCGGTGCGTATGAAGGGCAGGAACGTAATCGACGCGAGCTTATGACTCTCGCTTACAAGGGGATCAATTGGAAGACCCGTTCCCAATCACGAAAATGTTCCACGGCTTACCCCATCTTATCAGCTGGATGAAACACGCATGTGGCCCTGGACATCTAAGGGCATCACAGACCTATTAGTGCCGTTTCATGCAGCTTGGAGCGGCTTGTCTCTCTAAGAAGACTGTAAGATGCCGGTAACCCCACAACTATTTAATAGGCAAGAGTCTCGTAATTCGAATTAACCAGACAAATAACTCCAGCAACCAAGAGCGCTCATTCTTTCTTTATTCTTTATTCAGACATATCCCCGCTTAGCCCGAAAGCGTTACAGCAGGGGGGTTACAAACATGAAAAAAAAATACATATTGATTGACACTGCACACCTGTTCACATGACAGCCGATTCCACTGAGCAATAGTTTTAACAAAAAAGAATTGGCAAACAGGCCCGTCCTAGCCCGGTATTCTCTAATTTTGCACTGGTGGTCAGTGCGTGCAGACATAGTTTGGCGGTTTTAAGTACATTTCCCTATCAATTCCAGTTTTGTTATGATAATTTCCTACAGAAGCTTTAGCCGCAGTTTCTTTCGGCGAGACGATAGCGATTCCCAATGGAGCTCTTTTTTCATTGCTGTGCAACTGTACTTCCTCCCGTACCTACCCAAGAGGAACCTGGCTGCTCTGTTTTGTATTTTCTCTAGTTTATTTATGAGACATATCTGTGACGGGTCCCAAAGGGTACAAGCATATTCAAAAATAGGTCGTATACCAGTTAGGTACGCCGTGCTTCTAAGGTTAGAATTAGCACATTTTAAAATTCTTTAAATGTAATTCAAAGCAACTGCCGCTTTGCCAACCACATAGTCCACATGTGCCCGCCAAGAGCAGTCGCCCGACAGCATCGCCCAAATATTTAGTCGTGAATTTTTTACTTAAAATATTATTCATAAGATAATAGCTGGCATCGATTACATTTTTCTTTTAGTAAACCGCACATGGACGCCCTTACCCGCATTCAAATTCATTTTCCACTTAGAGCACTATTCGCAAATACGTTCTAGGTCGGCCTGCAGTTTGAGAACATGATGTTCATTATCAATTTTTCTATACACAATACAGTCATCCGCGATGAGCCGCATGTTAGAGTCAATACCTAAGTTAATGTCATTAATATATATGAGAAAAAGAAGAGGCCCCAGGACAGATCCTTGCGAAACGCCTGATGTGACCTCAAGATAATCTGAATGAGTATACCATTCAGGACAACACGTTGACGGCGACTTGACAAATAGTTTTCTATCCAGCTGAAAACACTGGAATCTATATTTAACATTCGGAGTTTATGAAGTAGTAAAGAATGGCAAACAGTATCAAATGCTTTGCGGAGTTCATGCACCACTACGCACAGAATCAAGGCAAGAAAGTCGAAGGAAGCCTCGTTTTAAAATCTGGTTCCCGTTTGGCAGGCTTTGCCCGCTCGCAGTATGCAACAAGTGCCCCAGTGAATTGCAAGCCGGACAGGATACAGCTAACCCAGTTGTCCCCAACTGGCTTGGTGGGTTCACTGAACACCGTGCTACTGTAGGTGGTGGCCGCTGCTGTACTTTCAATGTGTCTGAGTACACCGAAAAAGACTGAGCAGTGTGCAAATGTATTGAAGAATATGGAATGTTGTTCTGAAAACTTTATTGCTTCTTCATTATACATAAAGTTGCATACAAATGATGTCTTAGAAATTTGCTCTGCTGCAACCAGAGCACGGGCCTAAGACTGAATAGATTATTACACTGTCACATAAGCTACCCTAGCATTAAGAGTTTGTAAAGCTATAAATCCACATCACCGTCGAGTACGCATCATGTTGTAGGATACCTCGGCAATAAATATTTAAGTCTCATCACAGTCAGATGTAACACATGAGGTAGGATACCTCAGCAATAGATATTGAAGTCTCATCACTGTCAGGTGTGAACCATGCGGTATAATGCCGCAGCAACACTAATGTTCGCCACATCACAGCCAAGTATTAAGCAAGATGCAGGATATTGCAGCAATACATGTGTACATCGCATCACAGTCGAGCATGAACCACGCAGTGGGACACTGCAGCAATAGATATTGAAGTCTCATCACAGTCATCAGGTAAACATCGGATACCGCAGTAGGAGTAAGCCCTACCCTTTGTCATTGCGAGTTTAAACCTTTGTGACCCCATTCCTGTATGCGGCACATGTTCTCAGCCAACACAACAATGCGGCTTCTGCTTGCGCCTACTGTGAAAACTAGATGAAAATGACTCTCATTCGGGAACAAAAACGCCGCTTGGCACAATACACGCCAATGGTGCAAACAATGGTACAAGCGAAGAAACCCATTTGGCTTTGCACATTTACAGATCATTCCTCGGAATGCCGAGTGCCTGCTGAAAAAGTAGTAATGCTGGGGCCATCCTTGTCAAAGTGCGAAGTGGCTGCAGCATCAGGTCATTCTGTTGCACTTGACGCTCTGTAGCCAGGTGTTCCTGGGCCAGAGTTTGGCGGACCAAAGTGTCTCCCAGCTGAGCTACATCGGCAGCCTGCTGAACAAATGCATCGCTGAGCGCCCGGACACCAGTCGCGAGGTCCTGCACAACCTTTGATGTAAGGGGTGCAAAGAGTTATTTGTGAAACAAAAGCTCCCGAATGAATATTAACGTTTTCTTCACTAAACTACACATGCACCCATGTGCAACAACACAACAGCAGTACCATAAAAAGCTTAACAAAAAAAGTTCTCAAAGATATGCATAGTTAGACTAAGGCTTGCCTCAGCGTTTAAGTGTCCATGCAATGTAGACACACATTTGCGCAATACGATTTTGTTTTGAACAGGGCCATTATATTTACTTTCAATATTCTAAGATGAATGTTCTTTTTTTCCACAACGTACACCCGCGAGCAAAAGTGTACAGACCAGGGATTCCGCGACACATCCCATTTCCTCCTTGTTAGCTTATGTACGCTAATTAGGAAGAAATTCAGTTTTTTTTTCCTTCGACCGTGTGGTATGTTTACTTATGCTCACGGGTGTACGTGCATAATTTTTTTTCCTGGATGTAATATACAAGCCTTCAGTGCAATGGTGCAGTGCATACATTCGCGCGCGATGATGGCTGCACAAACTAATCGCCCTCTCTGCAATGAAAAGTTAAAATGAGTCTCTTTTTTCAGTGTAGCTGTGGGCATTACAGTATGTGAACAGTGCGACAGTTATACGAAACTTATATGCAATGAATAAAGCATTATTGTTAACTTGTTGCCAAAAGCGTTATCATTGAATGTCAACACTAATTGTTAAGCAGAGAAATCACTGCAACAACACAATGCTGCGCATTTTAGAATGTGTATCTTCAGTTAAAATGCAAAGACTGTTCGGATATTTTTTCTCTTTAACTAATGTGATCAGTGTGACAAAACATGTTGGAAATTGTTCTCATAGAGCGGTTCTCGTCATACATCTTGATTGAATGAACATAACTCGCAGATAAATCTGCTACTACGTCATTCATTCCGGAAGCGCTGCTTCTGCTTGCGACACCCTGCCGTGGGCCTGTAAAAAATGTTTGAGGTGCCATTACCAGACAAGTACAGTAAACAATGTTGGTACGTCGCCAAAACCATTTTTTCGCTCGTGCATCTATCGTTCATGAGTCCCATCCTCATTTAAAAAAAAATTTGTCGCAGTTTCACCCGAAAGGCGAATCATCAATTGCGATAGCAAATTAGTAGAGAGCTATACGGAGTAAGGATTTTATCAGCTGTATAAACTTGGACATGCAGCAGCGCCAGCAACGCGCAGAACTGTTGTGGACGCTGTCGGCGTTTTATCCGCGTTCGCACCGAACGCGCGTGGCGTTGGTGACTGTTGCCGGTGCGTCTGGGGGCGGCTCGGAGGTTTTCGACGAGATCAGAATGGAACACTCGTCGAGCAGCGTCGGAAGTGTTTACCACCTTCTCGCCTCGCAACGTCTTTATATCAATACGCGTTTGGTGCCGCAGCTAAACGTCGCCTCCCTCCCTCCGTCCCCCCACGGCATTTCGCGCCACGGAAGAAGTCGCGTTTGCTCTCTATACATGGTGATTGTAACGGAGGAAAGAGACGCAGCCCTTCAGGGAGCACGGCGCAGAACGCGCGTTTCCTGTCCGACGTGCGTTCGTTCCCCGTGAAAGCGCGCGTGCCTCGCGCCCTTTCACTCGCACATACAGCGTCCGGAGCGCGGCGACGATTTCATCGCCGTTAACGTCATACGGAACCTCACGGCAACGGCGACGGCGACGGCAGAAATCCGCTTTGGAGTGTCCATATAATTGCTATCGCAATAAAAGTACTGTTAGCAGAGTCAGCACCTCTCGAGAAGGAATGTGCATGCAATATCGAAATAAGAAGGAACATACATGCCTCCACAAAGCACTAGAAGAGCACAACAAGGAAGACAGAAGCCCAGATGTTCCAAGTTATGCGAAAAGAAAAGAATGAAGAAGGGTGTATGACAGCCTCGCACTTCTATAATGCGCCTCCCCACCCCTTCACTCTCAAATACTGCTGCTATTGCGGCCTGCCGCATGGGACGGACTACATCTCACGTACCATGGTAAAACGCATCATTTTAAAATTATTTCAGTAAATTTCTACCACTATTAATCATAAATACAGTTTCTCGTGGTATAAATAGGCAACATTGCGCATTCCTGTCTCATCACTGGTCTGCACATATTGCAAAGAAGTGTCATCAGCATGGTAACTTCTAAATTATGATGTTATCGTAATACAGGCTGCACACAAATTAAGTGTGCCATAAATTATGCACACATAAAGGTTTCACTCACGTTTGCTACTACTGCCATCTTCGCCTCCCGAAGGCGTGGGTCGCTTTCGGGCTGCCGAAGCTGTTAATTGCTGCGGGCGTGCTAGGAATAGCAATGAATACAAAAAAGATTGTGGCATGAGGACATCAAAATCAGCGCTCAGTATCAAGTACAAAATTATACAAACACTATCACGTGAGTTAAACTAAATTCTCTTAACAAGTTATTCTTACCTTGGGTCCCACTCGTACCCACTAACCGACACACTACCGCTGGGCTGGCTCTCGACATCTCTTCGCTCACCTATGCAGATAGCATTGCTTCCTTCACATTGGTGGAAAAAAGCAGGAAAACGCATTTCATATGGCTAAAAATGTTGGCTTTACTAAAGCTCATTTGGCTGCTTTTCACCCACTTCTCACTGTTTTCATGAACTGTCTGATGTCGCCAAGTGAGAGCGCGTTCAATGTCATTGCGACAATAGTGAAATCGCGTTCTCGCTTAAACAACATTTTAAAAATCTTAAAAATGATAACTAAAATCACTCGGAATGATCACATTGCATGATGGCGAAAACTCGTACTACGCCCCTGACTTGAGTGATTACAACCACGCTTCCGGTACAATTCTATGAGACATCTCGCGAACTGTAAGGTCTTCACTAAGTAAAAGGTCCGAAACAAATGCAACACATTACCTACCTCTTCGGCGTCCTCAAAAAAAAAAAAAAAAAAAAAAAAAAAAAAAAAAACTCGGGCATACTACAATTGCGTTACCAGCGAAAGGATCCGCTTGCGCAGTCCAGGCCACCCCCAGTGCCCCTGCAAGAAAAGTGGTTAGCGCATTCACTGCTGGCCACATTACCCAACCACACCTGTGCTCTGCGGCGTCGTGCGTCTCCTTGTTCCAGAAGGCGCGCCACCGGTTCACCGTTTTCACTGCAGG
Organism: Dermacentor silvarum; assembly: GCF_013339745.2. NCBI lineage: Eukaryota > Metazoa > Arthropoda > Arachnida > Ixodida > Ixodidae > Dermacentor > Dermacentor silvarum. Next base: position 175,395 of record NW_023606016.1, read on the forward strand.
GCCTTCATTGTTCAGGAGTGAGACGACGTCTTTCCACAAAGCATCCTTGCGCGCCGCCATGAGCTCCGGGCTCAGAGCACACGACGATTTGACGAGGTGGCGTTCCATAAACTCCACCATATCCCGATGGCGAGGAGACACTCGTGGTCCGAGGCGGCTGCCTTTGTGCGAGGACATCGCGCTTCAACCCGCTTCAAAGGCCACAGGAACGGCGGAAGAAAAAGCCTCATCTGAAGTGAAGGCGCGAAAACGACGACGGACGAAGAGAGAGCACAGGGCGCCACTTCCAACAATGTTTATTCAGACAAAAAACGCCACTATTTTATACAGGGAGCGAATCACAGTTTCAGTGCGCTTTCTCGTTCAGGTAAAGTAGTTCTTTGCGTGATAGAGTTATTGAGGCAACACTTACGCACTTATCACCCGCCTCAATGATCCTTTTGGCCTCAATTATTAAACGAACCCATTTGTCATGGTGGCTTGCATGGTGGCTTGGTGGCTTTTACAAAGAAACGGGGGCACAAAGCTCTTCGTTCAACCACAACGAAAATGGCTTCTCCGATGGCTCAAAACTTCTGGAGTAGCGGTACGCCAAGTTAGCGTACGACGTCCCACCTAGCGGCATAAATGGGTTAACCGAAGCAAAGAAAATTTTCTAAGTCACTCACCGCCAGTACAACTCCACACACGTCTCATAATGAAAAATGTAAACCTCATCAATATCATTTATTATTTATTTATTTATTTATTTATTATTTATTTTTTTTTATTTATTTATTTATTATTTATTTATTTATTTATTTATTTATTTATTTATTTATATTTCGGATACTTTCCTGGACCGAAGGCATTACGGAAAGGAGTGCTAAGTGAAAAAATAGTACATAATTACACAATAATAAATCTTACAAACGGCAGAAAATACAACATTCTTAAAATTGTCAACGTCAGCGATTGAGGGAGGAAGGTCGGCGCTGGTCTTGGGAATGAAAGAGCCACGACACATTTTGTTCTCAAAAAACGGAACACCAACTTTAAACATGTGATCGAAACGGGATGAAATGTATCAAGGGCAAGTGATAAGATGATCCTTTAATAGTGGGTTGTGGTGATACAACCTGTGGAAAAGACAGTCTAAAACATTTACGGCGCAATGAAAGGTCCGGTAGAGTAAGTGTGTTTTTAAGGAAGTAATGCTGGGGCGTTACGGGAATAGTTAGATAAGATGAAACGTGCTGCGCGATTCTGGATGGATTCTAGTGTGTTTATCAGTGTGATTTGATAGGGATCCCATATGTGGATGCATATTCTAGCTTTGGTCGCACTAATGTTTTGTAGAGGGTAATTACGCTCTATCGTCATAGGTGCAGCAGAGAAATTTCGACGCAAGTATCCAAGAAACCGGTTAGCGTTATTATTGACGTGTTTGATGTGCGTATGCCATGATAAGTTACGTGAAATATGAACACCTAGGTATTTGTTCGAGTTGACGGATTCAAGTAAAGTATCGTAAAGTAAATAAACACGCGTGTTGTCAGTGTTAGTGCGGCCCGATACACGCACTGTTTTACATTTATTAACGTTTAGTCGCATGAGCCATTTATCGCACCAGTTGGAATATGCTAGTAAGATCGTCTTGAAGCTTATCATAATCAGTGTGGGTAGTTATTTTGCGATAAATGACGCAGTCATCTGTGAAAAGCCTGATAGATGAATGGAAATGCATTTAGGAAGATCGTTTGTATAAATCAGGAAAAGCAGAGGTTCCAGTACCGATCCCTGTGGTACACCCGATGTTACGGAAGTGCTAGAGGATGAACATTTATTAACCGAAACGTACTGAGTTCGATTAGACAGAAAGCTTTAATCCGTTTAGTACATTAGGGTCAAGGTAAGCATGCTAAGTTCAAGAATGAGGAGATCATGTGAAACAGTGTCGAAAGCTTTCGCAAAGTCCAAAAACACGCAGTCTGCGTCGAAGCCCATGTCAGTATGGGTAAATAGGTCATTAGTAAACATATCAGTTGCGTTTCACATGAAAATGTTTTCTGAAACCGTGTTCAGTCGAAAGAAGAGATTAGACTCAAAGAAATCAATCAGATGAGAATGTATAATATGCTCCAATATTTTGCATGGTATACTTTTCAGTGATATAGGATGATGGGTATCGGGGGAATGAGTGTTACCTGATTTAGGGACCGGAACAACCTTGCCAACCCTCCAATCGCTTGGAAGTACTGAGGAACCTAGAGACTGGGAAAAGAGCATCGAAAGTATAATAGAAGAATATCGTTCTGTAAATTTAAGCATTTTACAGTCGACACCTGATGAAGAAGATATTTTCAAGTTTTCAATTAACTTTTGTATGCCGACCCAATCTATATAAATGGAGTTCATTGGTAAGTAAGAGCATTTGTTACCGACGGTAGAGTGGCAGGAGCACATTTGTGAAAAACGGAAGCATCCTTCAAAACGGAACAGCGCTGATTCGGAGGGATCGCGACACTGTCAGAACTGGCTAGTTGGATTATTTTGCGTTCTTTGCCACCAACAATATTCCATAATTTACATGGATAGACTGCAAAAGTGATGGGAGGGAGTTATGGAAAAAATTCTTTTTTGCATTTGTAATAGCGATATATATTCTGCTGTGCAGTGATATGTTGCCCAGCCTTCTGGAAGGTTAGTTGCTTTGGCGCGACGAAAAATACGCTTATTTTTGATGCGTAGACGCGTCGTAAATTCCAGTAAACCATGGCGAGGCAGGATTCGAAACAATCTTTCTTTTAGGCACATAGCGATCTATCAGTGTTAGCAGTTTGTCCTTGTACAATGACCCATTCTCTTCAACGGTATGTTCAAAAAAGTTTACTGTGTAGTCAGTAATCAATGATTCTAGTTCATTTGTAATGAATGTGTTATCATCGGCGTTGTAATCACACATAGTTTTGACGGTTTTCTTAGAGCGAACTTTCTTCTTAAGTGTTAAGTGGAGAAGCGAGTGGTCACTGATTCCTTGAAGGTATGTTGGAGGAGAACCAAATCTGGAGCTTGTAAAAAAGAGATCTAAAGTATTAGAGGAAGTGCTGGTAGTGCGTGTGGGTTCATGAATAAGCTGGGTGAGATTAAAATCGGCGCAGACGTCTAAAAAATGGGTGCACTCGGAAGATGACTGCTTAAGGGAGGGGACACCGTTTGCCACAATATATTTGGAAAATTGAAATCACCTAGTAAGAACAAATGTGATTTTGGGTATCGAACAACTGATTTGTAAGGACATCATGACGGTCAGTGCAGAAATTGGTAGTCCAAGATGGGGACCTATAACACGCGCAAAAGATGAGGTCGCCAGTGGAAAAAGCAATACGAGTGCAAACTATTGCCAATGGTGAGTCGATGGAGATAGTGAAGGAATGGACAGCAGAACTCACGGCAATCAGTACACCTCCGCCTGTACGGAAATTGCGATCGTACCTGTAAACGTTTGACAGTCTAGTATTTCACAATGTTTTAAATTTTTACTGAAAGTCATGTTTCGGTGAGCACAACTATATCAGCTGAGCATGCGTCGATATGTGATGACAGTGATGTGCGTTTGTTGCTGTTACTTCGGACATTTGTAAAAAGAAGTGATAAGCAGTTTGCTTGCTTTTGAACACGAGATAGCTATGCTGCACCCAAATGTGAAGATTGTGGACCCCATGGTTTGTTGTTTTTTGGGGTAATCGCGCTCCTAGCTGGTCCGATCTCGCATACTTCATCTGTAGCTGCGCAATAAACGTAACATTTTTTTTTACCTATGATTAGTTTGTTATGTCGCAAAGAAAAGAACTGACCGCTGGCCTTGGCAAAGTCATTCAGTGCTTTCCGCGATTGACAGGTGGCTTTGAAAAAATCTTCGCCGATTGAAATATCTGCTTTAAACTTGGCTTTTTGCGAGAGTATATGGTCTCTCATTTTTTGGAGACACAAACTTAGCTATAAGAGGCCGTGTCTTGCCGACAACGTATGTGCCTAACCTATGAGCCCTATGAATTGCGACTTCCGAGGAATTCACGTTGAGACACTTGCTAAGAAAGTGATGGATCTGGGCTTCTGATTGAGCCCACGTTTCTGATGCGTTGTGCGAAATCCCATAGAAGATCAAGTTGTCGAATCTTGAATGGTCCTCCAGTCTTGACGCGAGCGCAGCGCTTTCATTTGAAACTGCTTCCTGGACTGCGGTAGTAATATCACTTCCTGAAGCCATATTTTCAAAAGACTCAACCGCAGCTTCCACGGCATTAAAAAGGTCTGAAACAGTCTCAGTAAGGTTTCTTGGTTAGCCTTTAATTCAGCTATGGCATTCATCATCTCGGCATGTCGCGTGTCAAATTTAGACGACAAAGCGGCTATAGCGGCCATAACTTCATGGTGCTGATTGTCAGCTTCAGTATGTGGACCAGGGCTTCATTTCACATCCCCGGAAAGTAACGGCAACGTAGCAACAGAGACACAATCAGTCATAGTGGCAGCCAGCACTTGTGGGCATGGGAAGAGCAGCAAGTTCAAAAAAGCAATTCCGACTGACTAACCTGCACAAGAAAGCAGACAGGCGAGCTTAGCAG